>NC_079418.1:8072170-8200600 GCF_026213295.1 Gadus chalcogrammus
AGCATTTGGCACGCATAAAAACAAGAAATGTTGATTTTTCTGTTCATTTCAGAAACAAGTCGAAAACACATTGCTGGTCAAAAAGTGATTCTAGCGCTCTGAAAAGCATTTTGCACGCATAAAAACAAGAAATGTTGATTTTTCTGTTCATTTCAGAAAACAATCTAAAAAACACATTGTTGGTCAAAAAGTGATTCTAGCGCTCTGAAAAGCATTTTGCTTGCGTAAAAGAAGAAATTTCGATATCTCTCAATTTCAATGCAAACGTGTTACTAAGCTTACAAAGGGTTTACAGGGCCATGCTCCACTATTTGGAAGTGGAATACATAGTTTTGAGCAAAATCAACATGTAAGGTCAAAAACACATTTTGGTCAAAAAGTGATTCTAGATCTCTGAAAAGCATTGGCCCGCATAAAAACAAGAAATGTTGATTTTTCTGTTCATTTCAGAAAACAAGTCGAAAACACATTGTTGGTCAAAAAGTGATTCTAGCGCTCCGAAAAGCATTTTGCACGCATAAAAACAAGAAATGTTGATATCTGTCAATTTCAATGCAAACGTGGTACTAAGCTTACCAAAGGGTTATAGGGCCATGCTCCACTATTTGGAAGTGGAATACAATAGTTTTGAGCAAAATCAACAATGTAAGGTCAAAAACGCATTGTTGGTCAAAAAGTGATTCTAGAGCTCTGAAAAGCATTTGGCACGCATAAAAACAAGAAATGTTGATTTTTCTGTTCATTTCAGAAAACAAGTCGAAAACACATTGTTGGTCAAAAGTGATTCTAGCGCTCCGAAAGCATTTTGCACGCATAAAAACAAGAAATGTTGATATCTGTCAATTTCAATGCAAACGTGGTACTAAGCTACCAAAGGGTTATAGGGCCATGCTCCACTATTTGGAAGTGGAATACAATAGTTTTGAGCAAAATCAACAATGTAAGGTCAAAAACGCATTGTTGGTCAAAAAGTGATTCTAGAGCCTGAAAGCATTTGGCACGCATAAAAACAAGAAATGTTGATTTTTCTGTTCATTTCAGAAAACAATCTAAAAACACATTGTTGGTCAAAAAGTGATCCTAGCGCTCTGAAAAGCATTTTGCATGCGTAAAAACAAGAAATGTTGATATTTCTGTTCATTTCAGAAAAACAAGTAGAAAACACACTGTTGGTCAAAAAGTGATTCTAGCGCTCCGAAAAGCATTTTGCACGCACTAAAACAAGAAATGTTGATATTTGTCAATTTCAATGCAAACGTGGTACTATGCTTACCAAAGGGTTATAGGGCCATGCTCCACTATTTGGAAGTGGAATACAATAGTTTTGAGCAAAATCAACAATGTAAGGTCAAAAACGCATTGTAGGTCAAAAAGTGATTCTAGAGCTCTGAAAAGCATTTGGCACGCATAAAAACAAGAAATGTTGATTTTTCTGTTCATTTCAGAAAACAAGTAGAAACACATTGTTGGTCAAAAAGTGATTCTAGCGCTCTGAAAAGCATTTTGCACGCATAAAAACAAGAAATGTTGATATCTGTCAATTTCAATGCAAACGTGGTACTAAGCTTACCAAAATTGACAATGCAAAATTTCAATGCAAACGTGGTACTAAGCTTACCAAAGGGTTATAGGGCCATGCTCCACTATTTGGAGTGGAATACAATAGTTTTGAGCAAAATCAACAATGTAAGGTTAAAAAACACATTGTTGGTCAAAAGTGATTCTAGAACTCTGAAAAGCATTTGGCACGCATAAAAACAAGAAATGTTGATTTTCTGTTCATTTCAGAAAACAATCTAAAAACACATTGTTGGTCAAAAAGTGATTCTAGCGCTCTGAAAAGCATTTTGCACGCATAAAAGCAAGAAATGTTGATATCTGTCAATTTCAATGCAAACGTGGTACTAAGCTTACCAAAGGGTTATAGGGCCATGCTCCACTATTTGGAAGTGGAATACAATAGTTTTGAGCAAAATCAACAATGTAAGGTTAAAAACACATTGTTGGTCAAAAAGTGATTCTGGAGCTCTGAAAAGCATTTGGCACGCATAAAAACAAGAAATGTTGATTTTTCTGTTCATTTCAGAAAACAATCTAAAAACACATTGTTGGTCAAAAGTGATTCTAGCGCTCTGAAAAGCATTTTGCTTGCGTAAAAAGAAGAAATTTTGATATCTCTCAATTTCAATGCAAACGTGTTACTAAGCTTACCAAAGGGTTACACGGCCATGCTCCACTATTTGGAAGTGGAATACAATAGTTTTGAGCAAAATCAACAATGTAAGGTCAAAAACGCATTGTTGGTCAAAAAGTGATTCTAGAGCTCTGAAAAGCATTTGGCACGCATAAAAACAAGAATGTTGATTTTTCTGTTCATTTCAGAAAACAAGTCGAAAACAAATTGTTGGTCAAAAAGTGATTCTAGCGCTCCGAAAAGCATTTTGCACGCATAAAAACAAGAAATGTTGATATCTGTCAATTTCAGTGCAAACGTGGTACTAAGCTTACCAAAGGGTTATAGGGCCATGCTCCACTATTTGGAAGTGGAATACAATAGTTTTGAGCAAAATCAACAATGTAAGGTCAAAAACGCATTGTTGGTCAAAAAGTGATTCTAGAGCCCTGAAAAGCATTTGGCACGCATAAAAACAAGAAATGTTGATTTTTCTGTTCATTTCAGAAAACAATCTAAAAACACATTGTTGGTCAAAAAGTGATTCTAGCGCTCTGAAAAGCATTTTGCACGCATAAAAACCAGAAATGTTGATATCCATCAATTTCAATGCAATCGTGTTACTAAGCTTACCAAAGGGTTATAGGGCCATGCTCCACTATTTGGAAGTGGAATACAATAGTTTTGAGCAAAATCAACAATGTAAGGTCAAAAACACATTGTTGGTCAAAAAGTGATTCTAGAGCTCTGAAAAGCATTTGGCACGCATAAAAACAAGAAATGTTGATTTTTCTGTTCATTTCAGAAACAAGTCGAAAACACATTGCTGGTCAAAAAGTGATTCTAGCGCTCTGAAAAGCATTTGCACGCATAAAAACAAGAAATGTTGATTTTTCTGTTCATTTCAGAAAACAATCTAAAAACACATTGTTGGTCAAAAAGTGATTCTAGCGCTCTGAAAAGCATTTTGCTTGCGTAAAAAGAAGAAATGTTTATATCTCTCAATTTCAATGCAAACGTGTTACTAAGCTTACCAAAGGGTTACAGGACCATGCTCCACTATTTGGAAGTGGAATACAATAGTTTTGAGCAAAATCAACAATGTAAGGTCAAAAACACATTGTTGGTCAAAAGTGATTCTAGATCTCTGAAAAGCATTTGGCACGCATAAAAACAAGAAATGTTGATTTTCTGTTCATTTCAGAAAACAAGTCGAAAACACATTGTTGGTCAAAAAGTGATTCTAGCGCTCCGAAAAGCATTTTGCACGCATAAAAACAAGAAATGTTGATATCTGTCAATTTCAATGCAAACGTGGTACTAAGCGTACCAAAGGGTTATAGGGCCATGCTCCACTATTTGGAAGTGGAATACAATAGTTTTGAGCAAAATCAACAATGTAAGGTCAAAAACGCATTGTTGGTCAAAAAGTGATTCTAGAGCCCTGAAAAGCATTTGGCACGCATAAAAACAAGAAATGTTGATTTTTCTGTTCATTTCAGAAAACAATCTAAAAACACATTGTTGGTCAAAAAGTGATTCTAGCGCTCTGAAAAGCATTTTGCATGTGTAAAAACAAGAAATGTTGATATTTCTGTTCATTTCAGAAAACAAGTAGAAAACACACTGTTGGTCAAAAGTGATTCTAGCGCTCCGAAAAGCATTTTGCATGCACTAAACAAGAAATGTTGATATTTGTCAATTTCAATGCAAACGTGGTACTATGCTTACCAAAGGGTTATAGGCCATGCTCCACTATTTGGAAGTGGAATACAATAGTTTTGAGCAAAATCAACAATGTAAGGTCAAAAACGCATTGTAGGTCAAAAAGTGATTCTAGAGCTCTGAAAAAGCATTTGGCATGCATAAAACAAGAAATGTTGATTTTTCTGTTCATTTCAGAAAACAAGTCGAAAACACATTGTTGGTAAAAAAGTGATTCTAGCGCTCTGAAAAGCATTTTGCACGCATAAAAACAAGAAATTTTGATATCTGTCAATTTCAATGCAAACGTGGTACTAAGCTTACCAAAGGGTTATAGGGCCATGCTCCACTATTTGGAAGTGGAATACAATATTTTGAGCAAAATCAACAATGTAAGGTCAAAAACGCATTATTGGTCAAAAAGTGATTCTAGAGCCCTGAAAAGCATTTGGCACGCATAAAAACAAGAAATGTTGATTTTTCTGTTCATTTCAGAAAACAATCTAAAAACACATTGTTGGTCAAAAAGTGATTCTAAGCGCTCCGAAAAGCATTTTGCATGCGTAAAAACAAGAAATGTTGATATTTCTGTTCATTTCAGAAAACAAGTAGAAAACACACTGTTGGTCAAAAAGTGATTCTAGCGCTCCGAAAAGCATTTTGCACGCACTAAAACAAGAAATGTTGATATTTGTCAATTTCAATGCAAACGTGGTACCATGCTTACCAAAGGGTTATAGGGCCATGCTCCACTATTTGGAAGTGGAATACAATAGTTTTGAGCAAAATCAACAATGTAAGGTCAAAAACGCATTGTAGGTCAAAAAGTGATTCTAGAGCTCTGAAAAGCATTTGGCACGCATAAAAACAAGAAATGTTGATTTTTCTGTTCATTTCAGAAAACAATCTAAAAACACATTGTTGGTCAAAAAGTGATTCTAGCGCTCTGAAAAGCATTTTGCACGCATAAAAGCAAGAAATGTTGATATCTGTCAATTTCAATGCAAACGTGGTACTAAGCTTACCAAAGGGTTATAGGGCCATGCTCCACTATTTGGAAGTGGAATACAATAGTTTTGAGCAAAATCAACAATGTAAGGTAAAAAACACATTGTTGGTCAAAAAGTGATTCTAGAGCTCTGAAAAGCATTTGGCACGCATAAAAACAAGAAATGTTGATTTTTCTGTTCATTTCAGAAAACAATCTAAAAACACATTGTTGGTCAAAAAGTGATTCTAGCGCTCTGAAAAGCATTTTGCTTGCGTAAAAAGAAGAAATTTTGATATCTCTCAATTTCAATGCAAACGTGTTACTACGCTTACCAAAGGGTTACAGGGCCATGCTCCACTATTTGGAAGTGGAATACAATAGTTTTGAGCAAAATCAACAATGTAAGGTCAAAAACGCATTGTTGGTCAAAAAGTGATTCTAGAACTCTGAAAAGCATTTGGCACGCATAAAAACAAGAAATGTTGATTTTTCTGTTCATTTCAGAAAACAAGTCGAAAACAAATTGTTGGTCAAAAAGTGATTCTAGCGCTCCGAAAAGCATTTTGCACGCATAAAAACAAGAAATGTTGATATCTGTCAATTTCAGTGCAAACGTGGTACTAAGCTTACCAAAGGGTTATAGGGCCATGCTCCACTATTTGGAAGTGGAATACAATAGTTTTGAGCAAAATCAACATGTAAGGTCAAAACGCATTGTAGGTCAAAAAGTGATTCTAGAGCTCTGAAAAGCATTTGGCACGCATAAAAACAAGAAATGTTGATTTTTCTGTTCATTTCAGAAAACAATCTAAAAACACATTGTTGGTCAAAAAGTGATTCTAGCGCTCTGAAAAGCATTTTGCACGCATAAAAGCAAGAAATGTTGATATCTGTCAATTTCAATGCAAACGTGGTACTAAGCTTACCAAAGGGTTATAGGGCCATGCTCCACTATTTGGAAGTGGAATACAATAGTTTTGAGCAAAATCAACAATGTAAGGTTAAAAACACATTGTTGGTCAAAAAGTGATTCTAGAGCTCTGAAAAGCATTTGGCACGCATAAAAACAAGAAATGTTTATTTTTCTGTTCATTTCAGAAAACAATCTAAAAACACATTGTTGGTCAAAAAGTGATTCTAGCGCTCTGAAAAGCATTTTGCTTGCGTAAAAAGAAGAAATTTTGATATCTCTCAATTTCAATGCAAACGTGTTACTAAGCTTACCAAAGGGTTACAGGGCCATGCTCCACTATTTGGAAGTGGAATACAATAGTTTTGAGCAAAATCAACAATGTAAGGTCAAAAACGCATTGTTGGTCAAAAAGTGATTCTAGAGATCTGAAAAGCATTTGGCACGCATAAAAACAAGAAATGTTGATTTTTCTGTTCATTTCAGAAAACAAGTCGAAAACAATTGTTGGTCAAAAAGTGATTCTAGCGCTCCGAAAAGCATTTTGCACGCATAAAAACAAGAAATGTTGATATCTGTCAATTTCAGTGCAAACGTGGTACTAAGCTTACCAAAGGGTTATAGGGCCATGCTCCACTATTTGGAAGTGGAATACAATAGTTTTGAGCAAAATCAACAATGTAAGGTCAAAAACACATTGTTGGTCAAAAAGTGATTCTAGAGCTCTGAAAAGCATTTGGCACGCATAAAAACAAGAAATGTTGATTTTTCTGTTCATTTCAGAAAACAAGTCGAAAACACATTGTTGGTCAAAAAGTGATTCTAGCGCTCCGAAAAGCATTTTGCACGCATAAAAACAAGAAATGTTGATATCTGTCAATTTCAATGCAAACGTGGTACTAAGCTTACCAAAGGGTTATAGGGCCATGCTCCACTATTTGGAAGTGGAATACAATAGTTTTGAGCAAAATCAACAATGTAAGGTCAAAAACGCATTGTAGGTCAAAAAGTGATTCTAGAGCTCTGAAAAGCATTTGGCACGCATAAAAACAAGAAATGTTGATTTTTCTGTTCATTTCAGAAAACAAGTAGAAAACACATTGTTGGTCAAAAAGTGATTCTAGCGCTCTGAAAAGCATTTTGCACGCATAAAAACAAGAAATGTTGATATCTGTCAATTTCAATGCAAACGTGGTACTAAGCTTACCAAAGGGTTATAGGGCCATGCTCCACTATTTGGAAGTGGAATACAATAGTTTTGAGCAAAATCAACAATGTAAGGTTAAAAACACATTGTTGGTCAAAAAGTGATTCTGGAGCTCTGAAAGCATTTGGCACGCATAAAAACAAGAAATGTTGATTTTTCTGTTCATTTCAGAAAACAATCTAAAAACACATTGTTGGTCAAAAAGTGATTCTAGCGCTCTGAAAAGCATTTTGCTTGCGTAAAAAGAAGAAATTTTGATATCTCTCAATTTCAATGCAAACGTGTTACTAAGCTTACCAAAGGGTTACAGGGCCATGCTCCACTATTTGGAAGTGGAATACAATAGTTTTGAGCAAAATCAACAATGTAAGGTCAAAAACGCATTGTTGGTCAAAAAGTGATTCTAGAGCTCTGAAAAGCATTTGGCACGCATAAAAACAAGAAATGTTGATTTTTCTGTTCATTTCAGAAAACAAGTCGAAAACAAATTGTTGGTCAAAAAGTGATTCTAGCGCTCCGAAAAGCATTTTGCACGCATAAAAAACAAGAAATGTTGATATCTGTCAATTTCAGTGCAAACGTGGTACTAAGCTTACCAAAGGGTTATAGGGCCATGCTCCACTATTTGGAAGTGGAATACAATAGTTGTGAGCAAAATCAACAATGTAAGGTCAAAAACGCATTGTTGGTCAAAAAGTGATTCTAGAGCCCTGAAAAGCATTTGGCACGCATAAAAACAAGAAATGTTGATTTTTCTGTTCATTTCAGAAAACAATCTAAAAACACATTGTTGGTCAAAAAGTGATTCTAGCGCTCTGAAAAGCATTTTGCACGCATAAAAACCAGAAATGTTGATATCCATCAATTTCAATGCAATCGTGTTACTTAGCTTACCAAAGGGTTATAGGGCCATGCTCCACTATTTGGAAGTGGAATACAATAGTTTTGAGCAAAATCAACAATGTAAGGTCAAAAACACATTGTTGGTCAAAAAGTGATTCTAGAGCTCTGAAAAGCATTTGGCACGCATAAAAACAAGAAATGTTGATTTTTCTGTTCATTTCAGAAAACAAGTCGAAAACACATTGCTGGTCAAAAAGTGATTCTAGCGCTCTGAAAAGCATTTTGCACGCATAAAAACAAGAAATGTTGATTTTTCTGTTCATTTCAGAAAACAATCTAAAAACACATTGTTGGTCAAAAAGTGATTCTAGCGCTCTGAAAAGCATTTGCTTGCGTAAAAAGAAGAAATTTTGATATCTCTCAATTTCAATGCAAACGTGTTACTAAGCTTACCAAAGGGTTACAGGACCATGCTCCACTATTTGGAAGTGGAATACAATAGTTTTGAGCAAAATCAACAATGTAAGGTCAAAAACACATTGTTGGTCAAAAAGTGATTCTAGATCTCTGAAAAGCATTTGGCACGCATAAAAACAAGAAATGTTGATTTTTCTGTTCATTTCAGAAAACAAGTCGAAAACACATTGTTGGTCAAAAAGTGATTCTAGCGCTCCGAAAAGCATTTTGCACGCATAAAAACAAGAAATGTTGATATCTGTCAATTTCAATGCAAACGTGGTACTAAGCTTACCAAAGGGTTATAGGGCCATGCTCCACTATTTGGAAGTGGAATACAATAGTTTTGAGCAAAATCAACAATGTAAGGTCAAAAACGCATTGTTGGTCAAAAAGTGATTCTAGAGCCCTGAAAAGCATTTGGCACGCATAAAAACAAGAAATGTTGATTTTTCTGTTCATTTCAGAAAACAATCTAAAAACACATTGTTGGTCAAAAAGTGATTCTAGCGCTCTGAAAAGCATTTTGCATGTGTAAAAACAAGAAATGTTGATATTTCTGTTCATTTCAGAAAACAAGTAGAAAACACACTGTTGGTCAAAAAGTGATTCTAGCGCTCCGAAAAGCATTTTGCATGCACTAAAACAAGAAATGTTGATATTTGTCAATTTCAATGCAAACGTGGTACTATGCTTACCAAAGGGTTATAGGGCCATGCTCCACTATTTGGAAGTGGAATACAATAGTTTTGAGCAAAATCAACAATGTAAGGTCAAAAACGCATTGTAGGTCAAAAAGTGATTCTAGAGCTCTGAAAAGCATTTGGCATGCATAAAAACAAGAAATGTTGATTTTTCTGTTCATTTCAGAAAACAAGTAGAAAACACATTGTTGGTCAAAAAGTGATTCTAGCGCTCTGAAAAGCATTTTGCACGCATAAAAACAAGAAATTTTGATATCTGTCAATTTCAATGCAAACGTGGTACTAAGCTTACCAAAGGGTTATAGGGCCATGCTCCACTATTTGGAAGTGGAATACAATAGTTTTGAGCAAAATCAACAATGTAAGGTCAAAAACGCATTATTGGTCAAAAAGTGATTCTAGAGCCCTGAAAAGCATTTGGCACGCATAAAAACAAGAAATGTTGATTTTTCTGTTCATTTCAGAAAACAATCTAAAAACACATTGTTGGTCAAAAAGTGATTCTAGCGCTCCGAAAAGCATTTTGCATGCGTAAAAACAAGAAATGTTGATATTTCTGTTCATTTCAGAAAACAAGTAGAAAACACACTGTTGGTCAAAAAGTGATTCTAGCGCTCCGAAAAGCATTTTGCACGCACTAAAACAAGAAATGTTGATATTTGTCAATTTCAATGCAAACGTGGTACCATGCTTACCAAAGGGTTATAGGGCCATGCTCCACTATTTGGAAGTGGAATACAATAGTTTTGAGCAAAATCAACAATGTAAGGTCAAAAACGCATTGTAGGTCAAAAAGTGATTCTAGAGCTCTGAAAAGCATTTGGCACGCATAAAAACAAGAAATGTTGATTTTTCTGTTCATTTCAGAAAACAATCTAAAAACACATTGTTGGTCAAAAAGTGATTCTAGCGCTCTGAAAAGCATTTTGCACGCATAAAAGCAAGAAATGTTGATATCTGTCAATTTCAATGCAAACGTGGTACTAAGCTTACCAAAGGGTTATAGGGCCATGCTCCACTATTTGGAAGTGGAATACAATAGTTTTGAGCAAAATCAACAATGTAAGGTTAAAAACACATTGTTGGTCAAAAAGTGATTCTAGAGCTCTGAAAAGCATTTGGCACGCATAAAAACAAGAAATGTTGATTTTTCTGTTCATTTCAGAAAACAATCTAAAAACACATTGTTGGTCAAAAAGTGATTCTAGCGCTCTGAAAAGCATTTTGCTTGCGTAAAAACAAGAAATGTTGATATCTGTCAATTTCAGTGCAAACGTGGTACTAAGCTTACCAAAGGGTTATAGGGCCATGCTCCACTATTTGGAAGTGGAATACAATAGTTTTGAGCAAAATCAACAATGTAAGGTCAAAAACACATTGTTGGTCAAAAAGTGATTCTAGAGCTCTGAAAAGCATTTTGCTTGCGTGAAAAGAAGAAAATATGATATCTCTCAATTTCAATGCAAACGTGTTACTAAGCTTACCAAAGGGTTACAGGGCCATGCTCCACTATTTGGAAGTGGAATACAATAGTTTTGAGCAAGTAAAAAACACATTGTTGGTCAAAAAGTGATTCTAGCGCTTTGAAAAGCATTTTGCACGCATAAAAACAAGAAATGTTGATATCCATCAATTTCAATGCAATCGTGTTACGAAGCTTACCAAAGGGTTATAGGGTCATGCTCCACTATTTGGAAGTGGAATACAATAGTTTTGAGCAAAATCAACGATGTAAGGTCAAAAACACATTGTTGGTCAAAAAGTGATTCTAGCGCTCTGAAAAGCATTTTGTACGCATAAAAACAAGAAATGTTGATATCTCTGTCAATTTCAATGCAAACGTGTTACTAAGCTTTCCAAAGTGTTATAGGGCCATGCTCCACTATTTGGAAGTGGAATACGATAGTTTTGAGCAAAATCAACAATGTAAGGTCAAAAACACATTGTTGGTCAAAAAGTGATTCTAGCGCTCTGAAAAGCATTTTGTACGCATAAAAACAAGAAATGTTGATATCTCTGTCAATTTCAATGCAAAAGTGTTACTTAGCTTACCGGATGGTTATATGGCCATGCTCCACTATTTGGAAGTGGAATACAATAGTTTTGAGCAAAATCAACAATGTAAGGTCAAAAACACATTGTTGGTCTATTTCTGTTGATATCAGAAAAACAAGTCAAAAACACATTGTTAGTCAAAAAGTGATTCTAGCGCTCTGATAAGCATTTTGCATGCGTAAAAACAAAAAATGTTGATATCTCTGTCAATTTCAATGCAAACGTGTTGCTAAGCTTTCCAAAGGGTTAAAGGGCCATGCTCCACTATTTGGAATTGGAATACATTTGTTTTGAGCAAAATCAACAATGTAAGGTTAAAAACACACTGTTGGTCAAAACGTGATTCTAGCGCTCTGAAAATAATTTTGCACGCATAAAAACAAGAAATGTTGGTATCTCTGTCAATTTCAATGCAAACGTGTTACCAAGCATACCAAAGGGTTATAGGGCCATGCTCCACTCTTTGGAAGTGGAATACAATCGTTTTGAGCAAAATCAACAATGTAAGGTCAAAAACACCTTGTTGGTCAAAAAGTGATTCTAGCGCTCTGAAAAGAATTTTGCAACGCATAAAAACAAGAAATGTTGGTATCTCTGTCAATTTCAATGCAAAAGTGTTACTAAGCTTACCAAAGGGATATAGGGTTATACTCCACCATTTGGAAGGGGAATACATTCGTTTTGAGCAAAATCAACAATACAAGGTCAAAAACACATTTTTGGTGAAAAAGTGATTCTAGCACTCTGAAAAGCATTTTGCACGCATAAAAAATAAAAATTTTGATATTTCTGTTCATTTCAGAAAAGCAAGTAAAAAACACATTGTTGGTCAAAAAGTTATTCTAGCGCTCTGAAAAGCATTTTGCACGCATAAAAACAAGAAATGTTGATATCCATCAATTTCAATGCAATCGTGTTACTAAGCTTACCAAAGGGTTATAGGGCCATGCCCCACTTTTTGGAAGTGGAATACAATAGTTTTGAGCAAAATCAACAATGTAAGGTCAAAAACACATTGTTGCTCAAAAAGTGATTCTTGCGCTCTGAAAAGAATTTTGCACGCCTAAAAACAAGAAATGTTGGTATCTCTGTCAATTTCAATGCAAAAGTGTTACTAAGCTTACCAAAGGGATATAGGGCCATGCTCCACTATTTGGAAGTGGAATACAATAGTTTTGAGCAAAATCAACAATGCAAGGTCACATTGTTGGTCAAAAAGTGATTCTAGCGCCCTGAAAATAATTTTGCATGCATAAAAACAAGAAATGTTGATTTTTCTGTTCATTTCAGAAAACAAGTAGAAAACACATTGTTGGTCAAAAATTGATTCTAGCGCTCTGAAAAGCATTTTGCACGCATAAAAACAAGAAATGTTGATATCTGTCAATTTCAATGGAAACGTGGTACTAAGCTTACCAAAGGGTTATAGGGCCATGCTCCACTATTTGGAAGTGGAATACAATAGTTTTGAGCAAAATCAACAATGTAAGGTTAAAAACACATTGTTGGTCAAAAAGTGATTCTAGAGCTCTGAAAAGCATTTGGCACGCATAAAAACAAGAAATGTTGATTTTTCTGTTCATTTCAGAAAACAATCTAAAAACACATTGTTGGTCAAAAAGTGATTCTAGCGCTCTGAAAAGCATTTTGCTTGCGTAAAAACAAGAAATGTTGATATCTGTCAATTTCAGTGCAAACGTGGTACTAAGCTTACCAAAGGGTTATAGGGCCATGCTCCACTATTTGGAAGTGGAATACTATAGTTTTGAGCAAAATCAACAATGTAAGGTCAAAAACACATTGTTGGTCAAAAAGTGATTCTAGAGCTCTGAAAAGCATTTGGCACGCATAAAAACAAGAAATGTTGATTTTTCTGTTCATTTCAGAAAACAAGTCGAAAACACATTGTTGGTCAAAAAGTGATTCTAGCGCTCCGAAAAGCATTTTGCACGCATAAAAACAAGAAATGTTGTATATCTGTCAATTTCAATGCAAACGTGGTACTAAGCTTACCAAAGGGTTATAGGGCCATGCTCCACTATTTGGAAGTGGAATACAATAGTTTTGAGCAAAATCAACAATGTAAGGTTAAAAACACATTGTTGGTCAAAAAGTGATTCTAGAGCTCTGAAAAGCATTTGGCACGCATAAAAACAAGAAATGTTGATTTTTCTGTTCATTTCAGAAAACAATCTAAAACACATTGTTGGTCAAAAAGTGATTCTAGCGCTCTGAAAAGCATTTTGCTTGCGTAAAAAGAAGAAATTTTGATATCTCTCAATTTCAATGCAAACGTGTTACTAAGCTTACCAAAGGGTTACAGGGCCATGCTCCACTATTTGGAAGTGGAATACAATAGTTTTGAGCAAAATCAACAATGTAAGGTCAAAAACGCATTGTTGGTCAAAAAGTGATTCTAGAGCTCTGAAAAGCATTTGGCACGCATAAAAACAAGAAATGTTGATTTTTCTGTTCATTTCAGAAAACAAGTCGAAAACAAATTGTTGGTCAAAAAGTGATTCTAGCGCTCCGAAAAGCATTTTGCACGCATAAAAACAAGAAATGTTGATATCTGTCAATTTCAGTGCAAACGTGGTACTAAGCTTACCAAAGGGTTATAGGGCCATGCTCCACTATTTGGAAGTGGAATACTATAGTTTTGAGCAAAATCAACAATGTAAGGTCAAAAACACATTGTTGGTCAAAAAGTGATTCTAGAGCTCTGAAAAGCATTTGGCACGCATAAAAACAAGAAATGTTGATTTTTCTGTTCATTTCAGAAAACAAGTCGAAAACACATTGTTGGTCAAAAAGTGATTCTAGCGCTCCGAAAAGCATTTTGCACGCATAAAAACAAGAAATGTTGTATATCTGTCAATTTCAATGCAAACGTGGTACTAAGCTTACCAAAGGGTTATAGGGCCATGCTCCACTATTTGGAAGTGGAATACAATAGTTTTGAGCAAAATCAACAATGTAAGGTCAAAAACGCATTGTTGGTCAAAAAGTGATTCTAGAGCCCTGAAAAGCATTTGGCACGCATAAAAACAAGAAATGTTGATTTTTCTGTTCATTTCAGAAAACAATCTAAAAACACATTGTTGGTCAAAAAGTGATTCTAGCGCTCTGAAAAGCATTTTGCATGCGTAAAAACAAGAAATGTTGATATTTCTGTTCATTTCAGAAAACAAGTCGAAAACACATTGCTGGTCAAAAAGTGATTCTAGCGCTCTGAAAAGCATTTTGCACGCATAAAAACAAGAAATGTTGATTTTTCTGTTCATTTCAGAAAACAATCTAAAAACACATTGTTGGTCAAAAAGTGATTCTAGCGCTCTGAAAAGCATTTTGCACGCATAAAAACAAGAAATGTTGATATTCGTCAATTTCAATGCAATCGTGTTACTAAGCTTACCAAAGTGTTATAGGGCCATGCTCCACTATTTGGAAGTGGAATACAATAGTTTTGAGCAAAATCAACAATGTAAGGTCAAAAACACATTGTTGGTCAAAAAGTTATTCTAGAGCTCTGAAAAGCATTTGGCACGCATAAAAACAAGAAATGTTGATATTTCTGTTCATTTCAGAAAACAAGTCGAAAACACATTGCTGGTCAAAAAGTGATTCTAGCGCTCTGAAAAGCATTTTGCACGCATAAAAACCAGAAATGTTGATATCAATCAATTTCAATGCAATCGTGTTACTAAGCTTACCAAAGGGTTATAGGGCCATGCTCCACTATTTGGAAGTGGAATACAATAGTTTTGAGCAAAATCAACAATGTAAGGTCAAAAACGCATTGTTGGTCAAAAAGTGAATCTAGAGCTCTGAAAAGCATTTGGCACGCATAAAAACAAGAAATGTTGATTTTTCTGTTCATTTCAGAAAACAAGTCGAAAACACATTGTTGGTCAAAAAGTGATTCTAGCGCTCCGAAAAGCATTTTGCACGCATAAAAACAAGAAATGTTGTATATCTGTCAATTTCAATGCAAACGTGGTACTAAGCTTACCAAAGGGTTATAGGGCCATGCTCCACTATTTGGAAGTGGAATACAATAGTTTTGAACAAAATCAACAATGTAAGGTCAAAAACGCATTGTTGGTCAAAAAGTGATTCTAGAGCCCTGAAAAGCATTTGGCACGCATAAAAACAAGAAATGTTGATTTTTCTGTTCATTTCAGAAAACAATCTAAAAACACATTGTTGGTCAAAAAGTGATTCTAGCGCTCTGAAAAGCATTTTGCATGCGTAAAAACAAGAAATGTTGATATTTCTGTTCATTTCAGAAAACAAGTCGAAAACACATTGCTGGTCAAAAAGTGATTCTAGCGCTCTGAAAAGCATTTTGCACGCATAAAAACCAGAAATGTTGATATCCATCAATTTCAATGCAATCGTGTTACTAAGCTTACCAAAGGGTTATAGGGCCATGCTCCACTATTTGGAAGTGGAATACAATAGTTTTGAGCAAAATCAACAATGTAAGGTCAAAAACACATTGTTGGTCAAAAAGTGATTCTAGAGCTCTGAAAAGCATTTGGCACGCATAAAAACAAGAAATGTTGATTTTTCTGTTCATTTCAGAAAACAAGTCGAAAACACATTGCTGGTCAAAAAGTGATTCTAGCGCTCTGAAAAGCATTTTGCACGCATAAAAACAAGAAATGTTGATTTTTCTGTTCATTTCAGAAAACAATCTAAAAACACATTGTTGGTCAAAAAGTGATTCTAGCGCTCTGAAAAGCATTTTGCACGCATAAAAACAAGAAATGTTGATATTCGTCAATTTCAATGCAATCGTGTTACTAAGCTTACCAAAGTGTTATAGGGCCATGCTCCACTATTTGGAAGTGGAATACAATAGTTTTGAGCAAAATCAACAATGTAAGGTCAAAAACACATTGTTGGTCAAAAAGTTATTCTAGAGCTCTGAAAAGCATTTGGCACGCATAAAAACAAGAAATGTTGATTTTTCTGTTCATTTCAGAAAACAAGTCGAAAACACATTGTTGGTCAAAAAGTGATTCTAGCGCTCTGAAAAGCATTTTGCACGCATAAAAACAAGAAATGTTGATGTCTGTCAATTTCAATGCAAACGTGGTACTAAGCTTACCAAAGGGTTATAGGGCCATGCTCCACTATTTGGAAGTGGAATACAATAGTTTTGAGCAAAATCAACAATGTAAGGTCAAAAACACATTGTTGGTCAAAAAGTGATTCTAGAACTCTGAAAAGCATTTGGCACGCATAAAAACAAGAAATGTTGATTTTTCTGTTCATTTCAGAAAACAAGTCGAAAACACATTGTTGGTCAAAAAGTGATTCTAGCGCTCCGAAAAGCATTTTGCATGCGTAAAAACAAGAAATGTTGATATTTCTGTTCATTTAAGAAAACAAGTCGAAAACACATTGCTGGTCAAAAAGTGATTCTAGCGCTCTGAAAAGCATTTTGCACGCATAAAAACCAGAAATGTTGATATCCATCAATTTCAATGCAATCGTGTTACTAAGCTTACCAAAGGGTTATAGGGCCATGCTCCACTATTTGGAAGTGGAATACAATAGTTTTGAGCAAAATCAACAATGTAAGGTCAAAAACGCATTGTAGGTCAAAAAGTGATTCTAGAGCTCTGAAAAGCATTTGGCACGCATAAAAACAAGAAATGTTGATTTTTCTGTTCATTTCAGAAAACAAGTAGAAAACACATTGTTGGTCAAAAAGTGATTCTAGCGCTCTGAAAAGAATTTTGCACGCATAAAAACAAGAAATTTTGATATCTGTCAATTTCAATGCAAACGTGGTACTAAGCTTACCAAAGGGTTATAGGGCCATGCTCCACTATTTGGAAGTGGAATACAATAGTTTTGAGCAAAATCAACAATGTAAGGTTAAAAACACATTGTTGGTCAAAAAGTGATTCTAGAGCTCTGAAAAGCATTTGGCACGCATAAAAACAAGAAATGTTGATTTTTCTGTTCATTTCAGAAAACAATCTAAAAACACATTGTTGGTCAAAAAGTGATTCTAGCGCTCTGAAAAGCATTTTGCACGCATAAAAACAAGAAATGTTGATATCTGTCAATTTCAATGCAAACGTGGTACTAAGCTTACCAAAGGGTTATAGGGCCATGCTCCACTATTTGGAAGTGGAATACAATAGTTTTGAGCAAAATCAACAATGTAAGGTCAAAAACGCATTGTTGGTCAAAAAGTGATTCTAGAGCCCTGAAAAGCATTTGGCACGCATAAAAACAAGGAATGTTGATTTTTCTGTTCATTTCAGAAAACAATCTAAAAACACATTGTTGGTCAAAAAGTGATTCTAGCGCTCTGAAAAGCATTTTGCATGCGTAAAAACAAGAAATGTTGATATTTCTGTTCATTTCAGAAAACAAGTCGAAAACACATTGCTGGTCAAAAAGTGATTCTAGCGCTCTGAAAAGCATTTTGCACGCATAAAAACCAGAAATGTTGATATCCATCAATTTCAATGCAATCGTGTTACTAAGCTTACCAAAGGGTTATAGGGCCATGCTCCACTATTTGGAAGTGGAATACAATAGTTTTGAGCAAAATCAACAATGTAAGGTCAAAAACACATTGTTGGTCAAAAAGTGATTCTAGAGCTCTGAAAAGCATTTGGCACGCATAAAAACAAGAAATGTTGATTTTTCTGTTCATTTCAGAAAACAAGTCGAAAACACATTGTTGGTCAAAAAGTGATTCTAGCGCTCTGAAAAGCATTTTGCACGCATAAAAACAAGAAATGTTGATGTCTGTCAATTTCAATGCAAACGTGGTACTAAGCTTACCAAAGGGTTATAGGGCCATGCTCCACTATTTGGAAGTGGAATACAATAGTTCTGAGCAAAATCAACAATGTAAGGTCAAAAACACATTGTTGGTCAAAAAGTGATTCTAGAACTCTGAAAAGCATTTGGCACGCATAAAAACAAGAAATGTTGATTTTTCTGTTCATTTCAGAAAACAAGTCGAAAACACATTGTTGGTCAAAAAGTGATTCTAGCGCTCCGAAAAGCATTTTGCATGCGTAAAAACAAGAAATGTTGATATTTCTGTTCATTTCAGAAAACAAGTCGAAAACACATTGCTGGTCAAAAAGTGATTCTAGCGCTCTGAAAAGCATTTTGCACGCATAAAAACCAGAAATGTTGATATCCATCAATTTCAATGCAATCGTGTTACTAAGCTTACCAAAGGGTTATAGGGCCATGCTCCACTATTTGGAAGTGGAATACAATAGTTTTGAGCAAAATCAACAATGTAAGGTCAAAAACGCATTGTAGGTCAAAAAGTGATTCTAGAGCTCTGAAAAGCATTTGGCACGCATAAAAACAAGAAATGTTGATTTTTCTGTTCATTTCAGAAAACAAGTAGAAAACACATTGTTGGTCAAAAAGTGATTCTAGCGCTCTGAAAAGAATTTTGCACGCATAAAAACAAGAAATTTTGATATCTGTCAATTTCAATGCAAACGTGGTACTAAGCTTACCAAAGGGTTATAGGGCCATGCTCCACTATTTGGAAGTGGAATACAATAGTTTTGAGCAAAATCAACAATGTAAGGTTAAAAACACATTGTTGGTCAAAAAGTGATTCTAGAGCTCTGAAAAGCATTTGGCACGCATAAAAACAAGAAATGTTGATTTTTCTGTTCATTTCAGAAAACAATCTAAAAACACATTGTTGGTCAAAAAGTGATTCTAGCGCTCTGAAAAGCATTTTGCACGCATAAAAACAAGAAATGTTGATATCTGTCAATTTCAATGCAAACGTGGTACTAAGCTTACCAAAGGGTTATAGGGCCATGCTCCACTATTTGGAAGTGGAATACAATAGTTTTGAGCAAAATCAACAATGTAAGGTCAAAAACGCATTGTTGGTCAAAAAGTGATTCTAGAGCCCTGAAAAGCATTTGGCACGCATAAAAACAAGAAATGTTGATTTTTCTGTTCATTTCAGAAAACAATCTAAAAACACATTGTTGGTCAAAAGTGATTCTAGCGCTCTGAAAAGCATTTTGCATGCGTAAAAACAAGAAATGTTGATATTTCTGTTCATTTCAGAAAACAAGTCGAAAACACATTGCTGGTCAAAAAGTGATTCTAGCGCTCTGAAAAGCATTTTGCACGCATAAAAACCAGAAATGTTGATATCCATCAATTTCAATGCAATCGTGTTACTAAGCTTACCAAAGGGTTATAGGGCCATGCTCCACTATTTGGAAGTGGAATACAATAGTTTTGAGCAAAATCAACAATGTAAGGTCAAAAACACATTGTTGGTCAAAAAGTGATTCTAGAGCTCTGAAAAGCATTTGGCACGCATAAAAACAAGAAATGTTGATTTTTCTGTTCATTTCAGAAAACAAGTCGAAAACACATTGCTGGTCAAAAAGTGATTCTAGCGCTCTGAAAAGCATTTTGCACGCATAAAAACAAGAAATGTTGATTTTTCTGTTCATTTCAGAAAACAATCTAAAAACACATTGTTGGTCAAAAAGTGATTCTAGAGCTCTGAAAAGCATTTTGCTTGCGTAAAAAGAAGAAAATATGATATCTCTCAATTTCAATGCAAACGTGTTACTAAGCTTACCAAAGGGTTACAGGGCCATGCTCCACTATTTGGAAGTGGAATACAATAGTTTTGAGCAAGTAAAAAACACATTGTTGGTCAAAAAGTGATTCTAGCGCTTTGAAAAGCATTTTGCACGCATAAAAACAAGAAATGTTGATATCCATCAATTTCAATGCAATCGTGTTACGAAGCTTACCAAAGGGTTATAGGGTCATGCTCCACTATTTGGAAGTGGAATACAATAGTTTTGAGCAAAATCAACGATGTAAGGTCAAAAACACATTGTTGGTCAAAAAGTGATTCTAGCGCTCTGAAAAGCATTTTGTACGCATAAAAACAAGAAATGTTGATATCTCTGTCAATTTCAATGCAAACGTGTTACTAAGCTTTCCAAAGTGTTATAGGGCCATGCTCCACTATTTGGAAGTGGAATACAATAGTTTTGAGCAAAATCAACAATGTAAGGTCAAAAACACATTGTTGGTCAAAAAGTGATTCTAGCGCTCTGAAAAGCATTTTGTACGCATAAAAACAAGAAATGTTGATATCTCTGTCAATTTCAATGCAAAAGTGTTACTTAGCTTACCGGATGGTTATATGGCCATGCTCCACTATTTGGAAGTGGAATACAATAGTTTTGAGCAAAATCAACAATGTAAGGTCAAAAACACATTGTTGGTCTATTTCTGTTGATATCAGAAAAACAAGTCAAAAACACATTGTTACTCAAAAAGTGATTCTAGCGCTCTGATAAGCATTTTGCATGCGTAAAAACAAAAAATGTTGATATCTCTGTCAATTTCAATGCAAACGTGTTGCTAAGCTTTCCAAAGGGTTAAAGGGCCATGCTCCACTATTTGGAATTGGAATACATTTGTTTTGAGCAAAATCAACAATGTAAGGTTAAAAACACACTGTTGGTCAAAACGTGATTCTAGCGCTCTGAAAATAATTTTGCACGCATAAAAACAAGAAATGTTGGTATCTCTGTCAATTTCAATGCAAACGTGTTACCAAGCATACCAAAGGGTTATAGGGCCATGCTCCACTCTTTGGAAGTGGAATACAATCGTTTTGAGCAAAATCAACAATGTAAGGTCAAAAACACCTTGTTGGTCAAAAAGTGATTCTAGCGCTCTGAAAAGAATTTTGCACGCATAAAAACAAGAAATGTTGGTATCTCTGTCAATTTCAATGCAAAAGTGTTACTAAGCTTACCAAAGGGATATAGGGTCATACTCCACCATTTGGAAGGGGAATACATTAGTTTTGAGCAAAATCAACAATACAAGGTCAAAAACACATTTTTGGTGAAAAAGTGATTCTAGCACTCTGAAAAGCATTTTGCACGCATAAAAAATAAAAATTTTGATATTTCTGTTCATTTCAGAAAAGCAAGTAAAAAACACATTGTTGGTCAAAAAGTTATTCTAGCGCTCTGAAAAGCATTTTGCACGCATAAAAACAAGAAATGTTGATATCCATCAATTTCAATGCAATCGTGTTACTAAGCTTACCAAAGGGTTATAGGGCCATGCCCCACTTTTTGGAAGTGGAATACAATAGTTTTGAGCAAAATCAACAATGTAAGTTCAAAAACACATTGTTGGTCAAAAAGTGATTCTAGCGCTCTGAAAAGCATTTTGCACGCATAAAAACAAGAAATGTTGATATTCGTCAATTTCAATGCAGTCTTGTTACTAAGTTTACCAAAGGGTTATAGGGCCATGCTCCACTATTTGGAAGTGGAATACAATAGTTTTGAGCAAAATCAACAATGTAAGGTCAAAAACACATTGTTGCTCAAAAAGTGATTCTTGCGCTCTGAAAAGAATTTTGCACGCCTAAAAACAAGAAATGTTGGTATCTCTGTCAATTTCAATGCAAAAGTGTTACTAAGCTTACCAAAGGGATATAGGGCCATGCTCCACTATTTGGAAGTGGAATACAATAGTTTTGAGCAAAATCAACAATGCAAGGTCACATTGTTGGTCAAAAAGTGATTCTAGCGCCCTGAAAAGAATTTTGCATGCATAAAAACAAGAAATGTTGGTATCTCTGTCAATTTCAATGCAAAAGTGTTACTAAGCTTACCAAAGGGATATAGGGCCATACTCCACCATTTGGAAGGGGAATACATTCGTTTTGAGCAAAATCAACAATACAAGGTCAAAAACTCATTGTTGGTGAAAAAGTTATTCTAGCACTCTGAAAAGCATTTTGCACGCATAAAAAATAAAAATGTTGATGTTTCTGTTCATTTCAGAAAAACAAGTCAAAAACACATTGTTGGTCAAAAAGTGATTCTAGCGCTCTGAAAAGCATTTTGCATGCGTAAAAACAAAACATTTTGATATCTCTGTCAATTTCAATGCAAACGTGTTACTAAGCTTTCCAAAGGGTTATAGGGCCATGCTCCACTATTTGGAAGTGGAATACAATAGTTTTGAGCAAAATCAACAATGTAAGGTCAAAAACACATTGTTGGTCAAAAAGTGATTCTAGCGCTCTGAAAAGCATTTTGCATGGGTAAAAACAAGAAATGTTGATATCTGTCAATTTCAATGCAAACGTGTTACTTAGCTTACCGGATGGTTATAGGGCCATGCTCCACTATTTGGAAGTGGAATACCATAGTTTTGAGCAAAATCAACAATGTAAGGTCAAAAACACATTGTTGGTCTATTTCTGTTGATTTCAGAAAAACAAGTCAAAAACACATTGTTGGTCAAAAAGTGATTCTAGCGCTCTGATAAGCATTTTGCATGCGTAAAAACAAAAAATGTTGATAGCTCTGTCAATTTCAATGCAAACGTGTTACTAAGCTTACCAAAGGGATTTAGGGCCATACTCCACCATTTGGAAGGGGAATACATTAGTTTTGAGCAAAATCAACAATACAAGGTCAAAAACACATTGTTGGTGAAAAAGTGATTCTAGCACTCTGAAAAGCATTTTGCACGCATAAAAAATAAAAATGTTTATATTTCTGTTCATTTCAGAAAAGCAAGTAAAAAACACATTGTTGGTCAAAAAGTGATTCTAGCGCTTTGAAAAGCATTTTGCACGCATAAAACAAGAAATGTTGATATCCATCAATTTCAATGCAATCGTGTTACGAAGCTTACCAAAGGGTTATAGGGTCATGCTCCACTATTTGGAAGTGGAATACAATAGTTTTGAGCAAAATCAACGATGTAAGGTCAAAAACACATTGTTGGTCAAAAAGTGATTCTAGCGCTCTGAAAAGCATTTTGTACGCATAAAAACAAGAAATGTTGATATCTCTGTCAATTTCAATGCAAACGTGTTACTAAGCTTTCCAAAGTGTTATAGGGCCATGCTCCACTATTTGGAAGTGGAATACAATAGTTTTGAGCAAAATCAACAATGTAAGGTCAAAAACACATTGTTGGTCAAAAAGTGATTCTAGCGCTCTGAAAAGCATTTTGTACGCATAAAAACAAGAAATGTTGATATCTCTGTCAATTTCAATGCAAAAGTGTTACTAAGCTTTCCAACGGGTTATAGGGCCATACTCCACCATTTGGAAGGGGAATACATTAGTTTTGAGCAAAATCAACAATACAAGGTCAAAAACACATTGTTGGTCAAAAAGTGATTCTAGCGCTCTGAAAAGCATTTTGCCCGCTTAAAAAATAAAAATGTTGATATTTCTGTTCATTTCAGAAAAACAAGTCAAAAACACATTGTTGGTCAAAAAGTGATTCTAGCGCTCTGAAAAGCATTTTGCATGCGTAAAAACAAAACATTTTGATATCTCTGTCAATTTCAATGCAAACGTGTTACTAAGCTTTCCAAAGGGTTATAGGGCCATGCTCCACTATTTGGAAGTGGAATACAATAGTTTTGAGCAAAATCAACAATGTAAGGTCAAAAACACATTGTTGGTCAAAAAGTGATTCTAGCGCTCTGAAAAGCATTTTGCATGCGTAAAAACAAGAAATGTTGATATCTGTCAATTTCAATGCAAACGTGTTACTTAGCTTACCGGATGGTTATATGGCCATGCTCCACTATTTGGAAGTGGAATACAATAGTTTTGAGCAAAATCAACAATGTAAGGTCAAAAACACATTGTTGGTCTATTTCTGTTGATATCAGAAAAACAAGTCAAAAACACATTGTTGGTCAAAAAGTGATTCTAGCGCTCTGATAAGCATTTTGCATGCGTAAAAACAAAAAATGTTGATATCTCTGTCAATTTCAATGCAAACGTGTTGCTAAGCTTTCCAAAGGGTTAAAGGGCCATGCTCCACTATTTGGAATTGGAATACATTTGTTTTGAGCAAAATCAACAATGTAAGGTTAAAAACACACTGTTGGTCAAAACGTGATTCTAGCGCTCTGAAAATAATTTTGCACGCATAAAAACAAGAAATGTTGGTATCTCTGTCAATTTCAATGCAAACGTGTTACCAAGCATACCAAAGGGTTATAGGGCCATGCTCCACTCTTTGGAAGTGGAATACAATCGTTTTGAGCAAAATCAACAATGTAAGGTCAAAAACACCTTGTTGGTCAAAAAGTGATTCTAGCGCTCTGAAAAGAATTTTGCACGCATAAAAACAAGAAATGTTGGTATCTCTGTCAATTTCAATGCAAAAGTGTTACTAAGCTTACCAAAGGGATATAGGGTCATACTCCACCATTTGGAAGGGGAATACATTAGTTTTGAGCAAAATCAACAATACAAGGTCAAAAACACATTTTTGGTGAAAAAGTGATTCTAGCACTCTGAAAAGCATTTTGCACGCATAAAAAATAAAAATTTTGATATTTCTGTTCATTTCAGAAAAGCAAGTAAAAAACACATTGTTGGTCAAAAAGTTATTCTAGCGCTCTGAAAAGCATTTTGCACGCATAAAAACAAGAAATGTTGATATCCATCAATTTCAATGCAATCGTGTTACTAAGCTTACCAAAGGGTTATAGGGCCATGCCCCACTTTTTGGAAGTGGAATACAATAGTTTTGAGCAAAATCAACAATGTAAGTTCAAAAACAAATTGTTGGTCAAAAAGTGATTCTAGCGCTCTGAAAAGCATTTTGTACGCATAAAAACAAGAAATGTTGATATCTCTGTCAATTTCAATGCAAAAGTGTTACTGATGAAGAGAAAGTTCTCTCACGGATACGTCGGACAGCGAAATATTTGATTTAATTTTAAGGCATGATCATGGGAAGGTACTGGATACTTAGAGTTACCAAGAACACATTCGACGAGACAATAGATTCACAAGATTCTTATAGGGAACGTTTTCATTGTGGGAAGGGAGTGGGAGTGACCTTAGGCCAAGTAAATTTGTAATACAATGGGTGGATATTGGACATGTCTGCAGGTCTGTAAGCAGTTTACACAACAAAGAAGTCAGTCGATTGGCCTCGTCACAGAACCAGACTTACTGGCTCCAGTGGGAACTTGAATACAAATTAACTTAACCTCTTTCAGTTAAGAGAGGAAGGGATTTGTTTTAAGTTACAGGGAGAATGTATACAGTTTCTTCTAATGTAATAATTTTATAAACAAGGTTAATATAATTTGTATGTGATTGTATATTTATAGTTATGATTGATATTTCCACGACAGTTCCTCCCTTTTTGATCATAAGATCAACACTTATTACAGGTGATATATTATGTCACAGGATTACAAATGATGGTAAAACAAGTTAAAACACAGAATAATAGGAACAAAATTCAAATAAATTAGTAAAAATCAATCATTAATAAAGTAATCAATATGTACATTAGTAAAATTGCAAATTCAAAGAAATTAGTAAAAGTAAGTAATCAATATGTACATTAGTAAAATTGTAAATTCAAAGAAATTAGTAAAAGTAAGTAATCAATATGTACATTAGTACAATTGTAAAATAGAGAGCTTAAGATTAACTATGTGTCAATCATTAATAAGGCTATAAAAATGTACAATAGTAAAAATTATGTTTAGCATGTTAGGTCACTCATTTTCCATTTTGTAACTCTTCATTGGAGTAAGGGGCCTATTCTGAGAAGGAAATCCGTTAGGGGATACTGTGTGATGTTGTAGTACGAGTAGAAAACGGCTGCCATAGCACATGGGGATAGCGCTACGGCCATCAAGGGTAATTCTGAGGATACAGAGTGGGGTCTGATTCCACAGATCTTGGTGGTGTTGAAGTGGGTTTGAATTGCAGCAAGTGGGCTTGCAAACTGGTTGTCTGATGATGTGGTTAGCTGGGGTTCCGCTATGGTCGGGAGTCGGTCGTTGTTACTGGTGGTTGCGTTGCATTGGTCTGCTGGGCTCATCAGGAGTATTATGCAGATCATGGTAGGGGTGGTCCATCCGAGGCGTTGGTGCTTTCCTCTTCCGGAGGTGTGGTCCATCCGAGGCGTTGGTGCTTTCCTCTTCTGGAGGTGCTGGGCGGCATCGGCTTGCATGGATCCATTCTGGTTTTCCTTGGAGTTTGACTGCAGTCCTCGTGGTCAGTAACACCTGGATTGGTCCTTGCCATCTGGGGAGGAGAACATTTGGGTTAAGTGACTTTAACATGATCATATCATCAGGATGAAAGCCATGGGTAGGGCTGTCAGATGGTATTGGAATAGAGATTGTATGTGTGTCTGGTGCTATGGGTGTGATAGGAACAACGCAATTGTGGACTGCTCTCAAATCTTGTACAAATCTCTATTCATCTGGTCTCCCTGGATTCGGGAGGGGCAATATGGGTGTGTTACAAGGACTAGTAGTTGTTTCCTTTAGAATACCTTGAGATAAAAGAGAAGTTATTACCGGCTGAATTCTATAATGCTTCGGGGGACAAACGATACTGTCGAATACAAGTCAAAGTAGCATCTGACTTTAATGTAACTTTAAGAGATGGTGAAGAGGTTACAAATCCTGCATGATTTTTATGCATGGCCCATAGTTTAGATGGTACCTGGGATAAACTCTGGGGTGAACTGTAATCAGAGGCCTGTTTCAGGTAGCTGGTTTAACATACTCTGAGTTTAATCCTGCGCTCTGAGTTGGTTGACTCAGAGTTCAGGGTTGAAAAGCAACTCTGGGTTTTCGGTTTCTGAACAGGTGATCAGCGTTGGGTTAATCAACTCTGAGTATGTTCACTCTGGGTTGAGGGCGTGCCTGTTGACTATGAAGAGCCATCATCAATGGATCTCTGATAACATGATCAAACATGGACCAAAAGCGTAGATCCACTTACTTTTCCCCCACGGAATTGGAAATTCTAATGAACGTGTATGCCGAGCAGTTACCCATTTTAACAAAAAAAAGCAATACCGCCGCGGCAGCGAGAGTGCGAGAGAGAGCTTGGCAGGAAATAGCTGAACAAGTCAATGCGTGAGTCAAATAAATTAGTAAAATAAAATAAAATAAGAGGAAAGTTTAATATCTTCCACTTATTCAATATGTAAATTGTGTGTGTGTGTGTGTGTGTGTGTGTGTGTGTGTGTGTGTGTGTGTGTGTGTGTGTGTGTGTGTGTGTGTGTCAATTTACGCAACCCCGAGTTGCCCCACGAGGACTTGTAGTATGAAGTACAAAAATATAGTTTAAACAGGCAAACTAATGTTTAATTGAAATCAAATCAATTGTGCTGTTTTGCCTGCTCTACCTAATTTAACAGCTACACTGGAAAAAGCCTTCTGTTGAACCAATTAAAAAAAACATGGGTAATGGTTCACATCTATATTACATAACTTGAGCCAATGACAAATATATAGCTTGCCTCAAAAAATATTTCCTATGTTCATAAAAACAAAATAATACAACTTGGCACCAAGTATAATTCTATTCTTTGAATGAAGTTAATACATTTAAATCGTATGTTAAATCCTAAACAAAAAAATATTGATTCACTCCAACAATTGGTTCTCATTTAAGAAATATCTATCAGAAATAATTTGGTTTATCCAATCAAAAAGATTACAATTTAATCAAACAATTGTTTCTCATTATTGTATACATCATCATCATTTCCCGCTCGGCTCTCGCCGCTTCATGGCCTTGAGGCGCTTCTGTCTGGATTCGACATCACATCGCGACATCAGTCAGGGTTAGGTGCTTTGCCAAAGACACCTCAATACACTGCTTGGTGAAGCCGGGGATCAAACCAACAACCTTCAGATTACCAGCCAACCCGCTCCACCACCTGAGCCACTGCCGCCACACAATATACAATATATATTAACAATCTAAATGGCAGAGTTAGACCAACTCCAGACCTCCCTCCAGACACAGACAGACTGTCCTAGCTCACAGAACCAGTGAGTCATCGTCACTCTGGTCAAGGCTAGTGCTTTCACCTCAAAAAGTCGCCAAAAGTCACCAATAGCAGCTGAAAAATAAGCTAGATTTGTCGCTTGTCGCTGTTTTGAAAAAAAGTCGCCAAAGGGGTCTGAAAAGTAGCTAAATATAGCGACAAAATCGCTAAGTTGGCAACACTGCGGTTTGGTCCAGTAGTCGTAAGCGTCTTTGTATTTAATGCGCATGCGCAGGCTTGTACGTAACCTTGAAATTGTACATTTGTCTGAACAAATATTTCTAAATTGAGCTCCTAATCAAGTACACTGGAAAAAGTCTTCTGTTGAACCAAGTAAAAAAAATATGTGTAATGGTTCACATCTATATTACATAACTTGAGCCAATGACAAATATATAGCTTGCCTCAAACAATATTTCCTATGTTCATAAAAACAAAATAATACAACTTGGCACCAAGTATAATTCTATTCTTTGAATGAAGTTAATACATTTAAATCGTATGTTAAATCCTAAACAAAAAAATATTGATTCACTCCAACAATTGGTTCTCATTTAAGAAATATCTATCAGAAATAATTTGGTTTATCCAATCAAAAAGATTACAATTTAATCAAACAATTGTTTCTCATTATTGTATACATCATCATCATCATTTATTCCCGCTCGGCTCTCGCCGCTTCATGGCCTTGAGGCGCTTCTGTCTGGATTCGACATCACATCGCGACATCAGTCAGGGTTAGGTGCTTTGCCAAAGACACCTCGATACACTGCTTGGTGAAGCCGGGGATTGAACCAACAACCTTCAGATTACCAGCCAACCCGCTCTACCACCTGAGCTACTGCCGCCAGTGGGTCGTCGTCACTCTGGTCAAGGGTAGTGCTTTCACCTCAAAAAGTCGCCAAAAGTCACCAATAGCAGCTGAAAAATAAGCTAGATTTGTCGCTTGTCGCTGTTTTGAAAAAAAGTCGCCAAAGGGGTCTGAAAAGTAGCTAAATATAGCGACAAAATCGCTAAGTTGGCAACACTGCGGTTTGGTCCAGTAGTCGTAAGCGTCTTTGTATTTAATGCGCATGCATTAAACGTTACATTGTACGTAACCTTGACATTTTACATTTGTCAAAATAGATATTTCTTAATTGAACTCCTAACTAAAAATATCTATATTTCACAGTATTTTGAAGTAAAAAAAAGTTATTTTAAAAATAAAACAAAAAATGTTTATTTGAATTGAATTACAAAATAATAATCAGATGAAGTACGGCTTAAAACCCTTTTTCCAGTGTATGTTCAACATGTATTATATATTTGCATACTATATTTAAGCAGTAAATGTAAGTAGTACATTTCCCAGCCACCCCAACACTGCCAATATTTAATAGGATTTAGATATATTAGAAGGCTACACCTAGGCAAAATGCATTATATATATATACACTGGAAAAAGGGTTTTAAGCCGTACTTCATCTGATTATTATTTTGTAATTAAATTCAAATAAACATTTTTTGTTTTATTTTTAAAATAACTTTTTTTTATTTCAAAATAGTGTGAAATATAGATATTTTTAATTAGGAGCTCAATTAAGAAATATCCATTTTGACAAATGTAAAATTTTAAGGTTGTGTATTCAACTGATTAATAATTTTGTCATTCAATCCAAATATTTTTTTTTTGTTTTCTTCCTAAAATACTGTTATATTTGATTAGGAGCCTGCGCATGCGCATTAAATACAAAGACGCTTACGACTACTGGACCAAACCGCAGTGTTGCCAACTTAGCGATTTTGTCGCTATATTTAGCTACTTTTCAAACCCCTTTGGCGACTTTTTTTCAAAACAGCGACAAGCGACAAATCTAGCTTATTTTTCAGCTGCTATTGGTGACTTTTGGCGACTTTTTGAGGTGAAAGCACTACCCTTGACCAGAGTGACGACGACCCACTGGCGGCAGTAGCTCAGGTGGTAGAGCGGGTTGGCTGGTAATCTGAAGGTTGTTGGTTCAATCCCCGGCTTCACCAAGCAGTGTATCGAGGTGTCTTTGGCAAAGCACCTAACCCTGACTGATGTCGCGATGTGATGTCGAATCCAGACAGAAGCGCCTCAAGGCCATGAAGCGGCGAGAGCCGAGCGGGAATAAATGATGATGATGATGTATACAATAATGAGAAACAATTGTTTGATTAAATTGTAATCTTTTTGATTGGATAAACCAAATTATTTCTGATAGATATTTCTTAAATGAGAACCAATTGTTGGAGTGAATCAATATTTTTTTGTTTAGGATTTAACATACGATTTAAATGTATTAACTTCATTCAAAGAATGGAATTATACTTGGTGCCAAGTTGTATTATTTTGTTTTTATGAACATAGGAAATATTGTTTGAGGCAAGCTATATATTTGTCATTGGCTCAAGTTATGTAATATAGATGTGAACCATTACCCTTGTTTTTTTTAATTGGTTCAACAGAAGGCTTTTTCCAGTGTATATATATGTCTTCAAAATAGCGCTTACTGAATATTAGGGTAACATTTTCCTCCATGTTAGCAAATCGAAAAAATGCAGAGGCCCGGCAGACTGGAGGGGGTCCACCACCTGCAGCCCTCAGAAGCTGAGGAGATGGCCCTCAGCCAACAGAGTATGCGTCCTGTGGCTGAGGGCATCCCTGGGGGGAGCTCCTCTGACCCCCCCCACCCCCCAGGATAGAAGTGCCTTTACAGTATAAGAGGTTGGTTATTCAAAACAATTAAATATGTACACGCAACCCAGCGCGTTGCAAATTAGATGGGGCAATATTCTGGCTCAAGTAATAATTGCACTGTCTAATCATCTTCTTCCAGTTACTGATGGCGTCATCGCCCTACTTGAACCAGATGCCCTCACCAACCTCCATGCAATTGTAACGATTCAAAAGATGCAAAAGGAGGCTTTGGAGATCCACATTTTGGAACATAAGTTAAAGGTGGGTGAGGTGCAAACTGGGATAGGCTACTGTTCCCTGCTCTAAAAACATACCCAATATAAATGACTTTTTTTTTTTTGTGCTGTCAGGAAATAAAAAAATCCTCATAATAAGTTTTGTCTTTATTAGAACACGGGCTGTGGTGGGACAAGTTATTTTGTTGAACAGTTTACTCAAAGGGTTTAACTTCAGTGAACAATGCAGACGATTATGCTGAGCATGTGCATGTAGAGAAGAACAGCATCTGGTTAAAAGCAGTACCAGGGTCTTTTCTGCCTAGCATTCTTAAAATGAGTTTCTTGACTTGCAGCAGTTATAGGTCCGTGGTTAGTCAGCTACTCTGATCATGGGAAAGCCACAACGCTGAAGTGACTGTAGTACAGAGCGGGTGGGATGCACGCGGCGGATCATTCTGCACATGCGTTAATTGCGATAAAAAATTAAACTTAAAGCATGCCCCCTGCGTTTGACAGTTAACATGGGGGCTGAGAAGGTGGTCTAAATAAATGATAGATTGCGCTGAAAAACGATAGCGCTCGTGAAGAAAATTATCAGAAAATTAAAGTATATCCAACCGGGGTCTTAATAATCATTCCTCGCGGAGATTCCTTCTGAGGATCGCAGCCTCTACGTCCACAGGCTCTCGTAGAAAAGGACATGCCATTTCTAACACTTCCTTCTGTCGGAGAGCTGCCTTCAGCCTTATAGACAACAAACTCAGAGTAGGTCTAACCACCTCCCGAGCAGGTTAGACCCACGGCGTATGTTGCCGCAGCAACTAACTCTCGGTTGCGCTGAACCTGCTACCTGAAACGGAAAACCCAGAGTTTCCACTAACTCAGAGCGAACAAACTCGGGGTTGCCTCAAAACCAGCTACCTGAAACAGGGCTCTGGAGACGGTGCTGGAGAGTGTTTTTCGAATGTACAACTTGAATTCGCAAACAACAGGGTTTTCAAATCTAGTCTCCAACCGTCAGACTGTAGTGTGTGCAGTATACCTGTAGACAGGGTGCGATTTGTGAAAAAACCAGAGGGGGGGATAATTTTGAGAGACATTTTATTCAGGAAAAATAACCACACAACAGTGTGAAAACTTATGAAAACAGTTGATCTTGTGACCTTGTGTATCTAAACCTGACACTTAGGCTTCATAACGTAGGCGGTAGGCCTATTTTGAACGTGAACTTAACCACTGCATTTGCAGAAATATTTTCTCATAGCTAATATTGTTTTTAAATGTGCCAAATAAAAAAATACATATATTTTTTCCCGATATCAGTTCAACAGAAAATATGAAATACCACAATGTGCTGTCAAGACGTTTTTTTTTTTTTTTTATGGGTTAATCGGGTAGACTATAGGTCAGACTACGAAAACAGTCCGCTCTGATGACGTACTTCAGCCTCTTTTTTTTGCTTTCCTGTTGGCGGATCGATAGCAGCGTGGTGACCCTGCTTCAACCACATCTCTGCAAATCTACGGGCCGGGAAGGAGGCAACATCTGGTGCATTTACAGAGATGAAAAGCAGATTGTGCAGTGTGGACACATTCATTCTGTTTCTGCCATCTGTAAGAATGTGGTTCATGGAGCTGAAACCTCTTTCACACTCGGCTGTGGACACTGGGAGCGTCGAGACAGCGGTGAGAACTTTGCGCATGCTCTCTCCTGTGACACCGTGACATTTAAACTCATGGAACTCCTTCAGGAGTTTAATAATAATAATAATAATACATTTAATTTAGAGGCGCCTTTCAAAACACCCAAGGTCACCTTACAGAGCATATAGTCATCATACATTTTTTAAAAAACAAGACATTGTGGAAAAAAATAAAAAAATAAAAAAATAAATAAACATAAGCAATAAGAAATAAATAAAACAAAAACAAGACAAAACCAAACAAAAAAACAATCAAAACAGTGATCAGTTAGACGTTGTGTGCGAGTTTGAACAGGTGAGTTTTGAGTTGTGACTTGAAGGTTGTAATGGTGTCTGACTGTTTTATGTGTGGGGGGAGGGAGTTCCAGAGCCTGGGTGCTGAACAGCTGAATGACCGGGCACCCATTGAAGTGAGTCGTGATGTGGGGATACATAGTAGTCCAGCAGAGGTTGAGCGGAGGGAGCGGGAGGGAGTGTATTCTTGGAGGAGGTCGCAGAGATAACTGGGGGCTAGGTTGTGGAGAGCTTTGTAGGTGAGGAGTAGGGTTTTGTATTGGATGCGGTAGTGTACTGGGAGCCAGTGAAGTTGAATGAGGACAGGGGTGATGTGGTCAGATGATTTGGTGCGGGTGATGATCCGGGCGGCTGAGTTCTGAATGATCTGCAGTCTGTTGATGAGTTTGGTGGGGAGTCCGGTGAGGAGGGCGTTGCAGTAGTCTATGCGTGATGTGACAAATGAGTGAACTAGGATTTCAGTGCTGGATTGGGTCAGTGATGGGCGGAGTCTGGCGATGTTGCGGAGGTGGAAGAATGCAGTCCGGGTGATGTTGTGAATATGGGGTGCGAATGAGAGGGTGTTGTCCAGGATGACGCCGAGGCTCTTGACTTTGGAGGAGAAGGGTACTGGGAATCCATCGATAATTATGAGTGGAGCTGGGGTGTGTTGTGATTTAGTGAGGGTGGATTTGGATCCGATGAGCAGGGCCTCGGTCTTGTTTCCATTGAGTTTCAGGAAGTTCCTGCTCAACCAGCTCCGGATCTCTTCCAGGCACGTGATGAGGGAAGTGGGGGGGATGGCAGCGGTGGGTTTGGTGGAGATGTAGACCTGTGTGTCGTCAGCGTAGCAGTGAAAATGGACCCCATGGTGACGGAGGAGTGTGCCCAGCGGGAGGAGGTAAGTGGTGAAGAGGAGTGGACCCAAGACTGACCCCTGGGGGACACCCAGTGAGACACCTGAACACCCAGACTTGTGGTTGCTTAGTTGAACAAATTGTTGACGGCCGGTGAGGTAGGATGTAAACCAGGAGAGTGCAGCACCAGTGATCCCAATACCAGCTGGGCGGTCCAGGAGCAGAGGGTGGGAGATGGTGTCGAATGCTGCGCTGAGATCGAGGAGGATGAGAATGGTGAGTAATCCAGAGTCGGCTGCAAGGAGGAGGTCGTTGGTGATTTTGACTAGGGCTGTTTCAGTGCTGTGTTTTGGACGGAAGCCAGATTGGAACGGTTCGTGGAGATTGTTAGTGTCGAGGTGGGACTGTAGTTGTGCGGCAACCACCCTTTCAAGTGTTTTGGAGATGAAAGGGAGATTGGAGATGGGCCGGTAATGGTTAAGGTCAGATGGGTCAGCACCAGGTTTTTTCAGGATGGGAGTGATGGCAGCCAGCCATTGAGAGTGGGGGGTACAGTACCAGTAGTGAGGGAGGAGTTAATTATGTTGGTGATCATGGGGGAGATGGACGGAAGACATGCTTTGACAAGGGAGGTGGGAAGAGGATCGAGCTGACAGGTGGTGGTTTTGGCTTTGCGGATGAGTTCTGAAACGGTCTGTTCTGTTACTAGGGTGAAGTCAGAGAGGGAGCTGATGAGAGGTTGGCCAGAGGTGATCATCCAGGGTGGGTCATCAGAGGGGGTGCGAGATGAGGCCAGTTGTTGGTGAATGGTGTTGATTTTAGAGCTGAAGAAGTCAAGGAACGCAGTGCATTGGGTGGTGGAAATGTCTGGAGGGAGAGATTTAGGAGGCTGAAGTAAGTGGCTGACTGTTGAGAAGAGGACTCTGCTGTTGCCTGTACCAGTGTTGATGAGGTTGGAGTAGTATGAGGTTTTGGCAGTAGTGAGGGCATTCTTGTAGTGATGGAGGTGGTCCGAATACATTTGGCGGTGTACAGTGAGTTGAGTCTTTTTGTAGAGTCGCTCCAGTCGACGACCAGTGGCTTTGAGCTGGCGCAGATGAGGAGTGAACCAGGGAGCAGTGTGGGTGAATGAGACTGAACGGGTTTTCAGGGGGGCCAGGGTGGTGAGGGAGGAGGAGAGGCAGTTATTGTAGTGAGTCACCAGGTCAGTCAGGGAGGAAGCTGGGGGAGGGTTGGGGTAGGAGCTGATCATGGTGGAGAGGTCTGTGGTGTTGATAAGTTTGATGTTTCTGAAGGAGATGGTCCGTTGTTCCTTGCTTTTGTGTAGTTGGGTATGAATGTCAAAAAGTACAGCTTTGTGGTCAGAGATGGGGAAATCAATGACATCAAGGTTAGTGGGAGTGATGTCAGTGCAGCAGATTAAATCCAGAATGTGACCTTTGTTATGGGTTGGGAGGTTGACATGTTGTGTGATGCCAAGACAGTCCAGAAGTGATGTGAAGTCATTAGCAAAAGTACAGGATGGGTTGTCAATGTGGATGTTGAAATCACCAAGGAGGATAACAGTGGGGGACATTGCACATACAGATGTAAGTAGTGATGAGAATTCATTGAGGAAAACGGCGGAGGGTTTTGGCAGTCTGTAAATGGTGACAATGATAGTGGGTTTGGGGCCTGAGAGTTTTACAGCTAGACATTCAAAGGAGGAATGAAGGGGGACTGTGACAGTGGTGACTTTGATGTTATCACGATGGAGGAGAGCGAGGCCACCCCCCCTCCCATTAACCCGGGGTTTACTAATAAAAGAAAAACCTGGTGGGACTGCTTCATTTAGATGGGAGAAGTCATTTGGTTGTTGCCAGGTCTCAGTGAGGCAGAGAATGTCTAGGCTCTGGTCAACAATAAAGTCATTTATCAAAAGGGCCTTATTACTGAGGGATCTGGTGTTCAGCAGACAGAGTTTCAGACAGGTGAGTGGAGTGTAGCAGGTTGCTTTGAGCAGAGGGAACAGTACACTGTGATTGACGGGACTGACCGTACGGGCTGTGCGAGGAGGGGGGCGGGGCCCAGTGGACCAGAAGGAGCGGATGTTTTTGTTGCTGGTGTGAGTGTACTGAAAATTCCGTCCAGAGCCTCGGTGGATGTATTTTGGTCGTTTGAGAATGTCCTGGGGGGATGCAAGCTGAGGTGGCTGGGTCCTTGAGAAGATCCGTAGACGTAACATCTCCGTTACCGAGTAACGGAGCGGCAGAGATGCGCTCGTTACGTGAGAGTCAAACATAGCGCAATCCAGAGGAACAGGTTAAAATCCACAGGTTGTGAAGTCGGAAGAAGCCAGCGGTAGATCCAGGCGATTATGGTGAAGCCACTGAGCGAGCACGGCGGAGGCAGAGGAGTGGAGCAAGCCGGTTGTAGCTACGCTGGAGACGGGGAAGCCAGTTGGACGGCGCCGGGGGTTAACAGCAGTCTAGCCGGCCAGCAGGTGTCATCCACCAACTGCTGCACGACTCCACGCACAAAACACAAAACAAAACACGCAGACGTTTAACGTTCAGAAATAAATAAATAAATCAAGAAAACTGACGCAGTTACTTAACTTAACTTTGTAGTCCGATCCGAGGTCCAGAAGGGTTTCAGACAGAAGGTGTTGAAAGTAAGCAAAAGAAAACTGATTAAAAAGTTAAAAGACTAGAAAGAAAAAGAAAATCGCGAAAAAATAATGTTCAGAATGACGTTCCGGTGAGCAGCAGCAGCAACAGCGTTCAAAAGGCAACAGCGTCCACCAACGTACGACCTCACGTATAAAACACGTAAAAATAAAGAAAACGGGCGCACTGACAATAGCGAAAAGTGACTATATATAACAAGTAAACTTAGCTAAACTACTAAAGACCAAAAAAAACGACAAAATGTTCAATGCAATCGTGAGAAATATTGGAAATACTGAATAAAAACAAGCCATACAGAGCGGCGTTAGACTCGCCAGCGTCCCCGTTACTATGCCAAGTAGATGATCTTGATGGATGTTGGACTTCCTCTTCAATAGGATCCAGAGGCTGTTGGTGAAGGGAGCTTGAGGGGTGCTCTCTTCATCAACAGGCTAACCGCAGTGGGGTGTTCTCTCCACAAAAAGTCGCCACAGCGACCTGATAGCTTTTGTAGGCTGCTATCTCAGGCCTGTTTTGTTATTTTCTTTGGCAAGACTCAAATTCCAAGACCTGGTTGCATGTCATGTGGTGTCGTAGTTTATAAACAGTTTTTTACGTTCACTTGTTCACTGATCCCTCAGTAAACCAATTTCCATCATCATCTGTTGTTTCGGGTCCATTATTATTCATCAACAACATGCTCATCTACTATCCATAACCCTATGGAAAGCCAAGAAGGCCACTAACTGGCCCTAGAATATGGAAAGCCAAGAAGGCCATTAACTGGCCCTAGAATGGCGCGGTAAATGTGCAAAACCACACGGATTCCGTGCGGAAAAACATGCGGAAAAACATACGTATGTGGAAACGAGGCGTAACGCCTCGTTTCCACATACGTATGTTTTTCGTATCCGTGCTTCCGTAAATTTACGGAAGGAGTCGCTAGTGTTTTACGTACGGACATGAATTTATTTACGGACAAAATATGGAGGAGCGTATGATAATGGCCGTTTTTAGGAGACCGGTACTTTGGAACATGAGGATCGACATATACAGAGATAAAAACAAAACCAACCAGGCTTGGAAAGAGATCGGCGAGGAGTTTGGCCTGCTAGGTAGGCCTACTTACATGTTTTGTGAAAAACATAAAAACTTTCATACGGTATCTCCGTAAAACAACGGCGAAAGTTAAATTCTTTGAACGTATATTACGGACATACCGGACAGAAATTTTACGGAGGGGAGGAGTCTTGGAGGAAAAACGGACATTACGGAGAATCACATAGGAATGAATGGACTTTCGGTCGGAGACGGTTGGATCGCATACGAGAATGTACATATGTGGAAACGAGGCGTAATAGCCGCGGCTATTAGTTATTCACTCCGGCTATTAGGTATGCAGAACGAGCCCCTCCCTCTTCTTTGCTTGACCACTAAGTTTGAAGGCTCATCATCTCATCTCATCGTCATCCGCTTACCCGGGGTCGGGTCGCGGGGGGAGCAGCTCAAGCAGGGGGCCCCAGACTTCCCTTTCCCGGGCCACATTGACCAGCTCTGACGGGGGGATCCTGAGGCGTTCCCAGGCCAGTGTTGAGGCCATCCGGAGGCGCACAGAGCTTTTGGCCGTGATATTATATATACAATTATATACAATTATATACTATTATATATAGAGCTCCGAGAGTCGCAAACGGCAACAATCACTTTCTCCTCCATGCTGCAGTTCACCCCGGACTGCACTGCACTGAGTTTGACGGTTGAACGCTGATTGGCTGTTACGTTACACATGTCACTCAGTGGCCACGCTGTTGAACGCTGATTGGCTGTCATCACGCGAAATTCATGTCAAAGTTGAAATATTTCAACTCGAGCGAATTTGTCGCGCCACAAATCCTCGTGAACGCGCTCGCCTGTGCACGGCGAAAGTGTGACGCGACAAATCAAAAAAAATCGCCCAATACGCGTCTATACGTTCACTTTGTATGGGATCTTGTTGCCCCGTCGCGTTTGGTGTGAACACACTGGAGAAGTTTCAAGATAGGCAGCCAAAATTGACATTTTTATTCAGAAAATAGCCGGTCCTTTTGCTTCCTGTAAAAAGCATGTTTGTGACACGATATGGATACATCATCTAGCCTGCATGTGGAGGGCCACATAAGGTAAGAAATTGGTTTACGTAAACTTTGCTGCTGGTTCTGTTTGCTCGTGATGACCTGGCCAAAGGTTATCCACGGTCCTAAGCGATTGTGATCTGATTCTGGTTGGTGCTCCAGCTAGTATGCATTGTATAGATTGCAGCTAGTAGCAGCTACACACGGTGCGATTGCTATGCCAATGTGGTTATAGTTGTTTTGTCTGATTGAGATATGTGACGACTTGGAGCCTGGTAGGCCTATCCGGACATAAATATGTTCTCGCATAACCTGTGTGATTACCCTAAACTGTAGGGGATTTTATTTGCGGGCAATTTGTTTATGTTGTTGCAACGAGTGAAGTCTACATTGGTCCTTCGCAAGTGTTTACTGGTGGTCAGGATTTGGCAGATGCAATTCTCCTCTGGGCGCTTGTTTTTATTTTCATTTTTTTTAATGCAGCATCACATAGGCTACCAGCAGCCCTTGCTCGTCTTCAAAAGGCTGATGCTCAGTACCTCGTTTCATTTCGTACCCCCTTTACAGTCTGGCATTGTTTGTCTGGTAAACTTTGTTGATGTCAAGATAAGTCCTGAGTCTCTATACCAGAGAGGGATAATAGTCCTGTGTGTATTAGTATTACATATCCCGAGCCAATACCCTGGTGTTTCCAACGCCGTTTTGCAAAACAAGCCAAAACACAAACTGTGTTTTAAATTTATTGTTCGAATAGGATTTTCAACACCTGACTATACACTGTAGAGCACATTGTAATGCAGCGTTGAATGGATGAATAGCCTTTGGCGTATTTATTCTCTAGAATACATTGACTGACTACTGTCCAGTCAGTTCCAACAACAACAAAAGAACAACGGGACAGTTGACCCCCGTTGCTTCACAAGAACGTAGGTACGTCATCACGTTGTCCCTTACTTGACACATATATTAACACTTAACACCCCCACTCGCACTTAGCTCACTGGGTTACCTAAAAACAGAACAATAACACATTTTCCCTCTTTGGCTTAACACACAAATATACTCTGCACTTTTAAGTGCCAAACATATCGTGGCAATTGCTCTGTCGCTAGCTTAGCTACTCTTTACAGTTTAACACGGTTTTAAACTCAAGAAGTCACGTGACGTCTTAAGCTCCATTGCTGTGTCATATGTAGCCTACTTGTGGTTTAACCTGCAGCTGCGTTTTACCTTGATCTCGATTGCTGTGTCTTCAGAGAAATTCCGATCAGACACTAGAGGGCGTATTTTCTGCGTGTTAGTCTAATCTCGAAAATGACGTGGTTTTAGAGGAGACTAAACCAGTTTGCAGGATGAAACGTATTAAGGTATTATTGTAGCAAAAGTCTTTAGCACCTGTTACTGCAGAATTTGAATGCGTACACTAAAGTCACAGTAAATTTGAAGTCGTATATATTTATTTTGCATGTGTACCCTAAAGTCACAAATGTGTAACAGTACATTTGTAGTCGTAAATATTTTTTATACCGCAGCGGCGGCGCGGTATTTTATTGTATCTATAAACCGCAACCTCTGTGCCGTTTTTCCTCTAGTATTGTGTGTGTGTGTGTGTGTGTGTAGGCCTATGTGTGTGTGTGCGTGTTGTCGCTCTTTTTGGGATCATCACTCATAGCCTTTACAGGAGCTTTTATCCAGTCAGGAATTTATAGCCTAGGTATTTTCGGGAACTTTGAAAAATGAATCCATACTGTTAGATCCGATGTTGTTCTTTATTGCCATATAAAATCTGTTTTCATCGCGTATTTTAGTTAGGGATTTATGCTAATCGCCTGTAAGCATGTGGTCATTAGCATAAATGCAGGGAAAAAACCTAAGGACTTCTTAAAAGATCATGAATAGTTTATATTATGTATAACTTATATAATTTTTATAATTTTCTCATCACTTTTTGACTCCCAAGACTAAGAAGAAGTGTTTTAAGCAATAACAAGCTTATCATCGCTCTCTTGTCCTCTTCCCCTGACTCTCACTGTCTCACAAAGGAGTTGAGCTCACCTGAGGTCTATTTGTAGTGCTAAGGCTCACACTGATTGGTATTCAATTAGCTTTATTTTTTATTTTTCATGTGTGTGAGTCTGTGTTCTTTTCAAATTTTAGTTAGGTTTATAATTTAAAAAGATGTGTTTTGCCCATTGTTACATAAGACACTTTTTATTTTGAACAAAGTGTCTTATGTAAAAAACAGTTATGCTTTGGGCATAGCAACCATGTTTAGTGTTTAAGCATTAGGCAAAAATCTGTAAATAAATTGTGCAAATTATATTTGCGTTGTGGCATTTTTTGTTTAAACATTACTATACAAAAATATAAAAATCTGTAAATGACGACACAAAAGGCAAAGTTACAACACCAATAATCCCATCTACAGTAATACAGGACTGTTTGAATAGGATTTAAGTGCATATTCTCCTCTCAAAGTGCACCAGATTCATGCATTCCAATGTAAAGGGTACAAAAAAAATTCGGCCGGGGGGGCATGCCCCCAGGGCCCCCTAGAGGGTTCGGGGACCACACCACCGCTGCTGAAAAAAATCCTGCGGGAAACACTGCATTGTAAACACAAAATAGGGTCTACGAGTACGCAAATCCTTTTGCTACAATTATTGCAGCACAGTTGGTGCAAAACACATTCGCACACCCGTGTTTCATAATCTGAGAACATGGCCAAAAAGGTGTGCATTCATAAACCCAAATTTGAACTAATGCATCAGAAGTTGCACATCTGTGAAAAATGTCCTCACAAATAAAATGATAAAGAACGCTATGTTAATTCAGCATTTTAATGAGCGAGCACAAATCCATTTTACAATTGCTCAAATCTGCTCCTGCAAGTCTCAGCTGTGTTTATTTTCTCTGACTTCATAAATCCGTAGCCTTCTCTTGAAGTCTGTGAATGTAACATTATCTTCATTCGGTATTACGTGGACGGCTGACAGCTGACAGCTTGGAATAATACTTTCAGGATGCGTTCCCCCTCTGTTCCATAGGAAAGGAGGCTCGCACATCTTTCAAATTCATACTGCTGACTTATTTCCCCACAACAGATAAGTGCTGTGATTTTCAGGCTGATGTCATTAAATTTGACCATTTAGATTAGAACAGGGGGAACGCATCCTGACAGCTTGGAATATTATTGTCAGATACTGTTCCCCCTCTGTTCCATAGGAAAGGAGGCTCAGACAAGCATTAAAGACTTTAATAACATTAAACAAAAAAAAAATAGTTTATACTAACTTTTTAGAACAAACTATTATTATTCAAATGCAATCAACAGAAAATTAAATGGCAACATTTGCAATATTACTGTCAGGTACTGTTTAAATCATTTTAAATGATGAAAATGTTTAATGCTACTGTAATATTAATACTTACTACTACTTAAAATAATCAAATAGAGAGACAATATTCACTGTTCACTTCACAGAGCATATTTATTGGAATTAGCTGTAAACCAAACAAAATTGCATCCATCAACAACTTACTGCCTCAGAAAACTGGCACTTCAAACTCAAAAATTAAATTACAGTGCATTAAATTAACCCTCACATACTGTTCATATTCTGACTCAGAATTAGTCTACACAAATCCCTCATTCATACATTCCTGATCAGTTATTAATAAATGTTTAATTAATCTTGCAGGGATTAATCAAAGTTCTGTAGCCTAGGGGCCTCCATTGATGTTAATGCGCCCCTGAACATAGTGATTTATAAAATTTAACCATAAATTAAACTTTTAAATTTGCAATTTTTCTTATCTTTTTATTTTAAATCTGTGGATACTGAAAATATGAAAATATCATTTCATGATAGCATTTCTTTTTTACGACTGAATACAAATTCAGTATACTCAAACGCAAAAAAATACTCAATCGTCTGTTTCCATGATCGCCGTCGTTGTCATTTGATTTTGGCGCAAGTTTGTTCTCCTCTCCTCCCTTCCACTGCAGTAGCTTCCCGTGTTGTCCCGTAAATATAAAAGCTGTCCGCGATTTTTATTTTATTTTATTTTCTTTCCTTTTTTATTTTTACTCAGTAACGCGGGTGATATAAAATGTAGCGAATTACAATACTTCAAAATAAACATGCTCAAAGTAAAAGTAAGAGTATAGATTTTAAAAACCACTTAAAAAATTTCAAGTACACAAAAAAACTACTCAATTACAGGAACGCGAGTAAATGTAACTACTTTCCACCCCTGCAATTAAGGCTCAAATTCAGTAGCCAATTTGCACAGGAGAACCCCGAATGAAACATCGCTCGAGATGAAAAACTATAAAAAAGGTATGTAAATTGTGTTGTGGACTTAAAAAATAATGAAACGATCTAACTACTAGCCTACATTAAGTTTCCAAATTCTCAATTAACTCCATGTTGTCTCTTGTCCTGCAAGGAAAATGAATCCAGAAATTTACCAAGAAATTATTAATTATAAATCATGTGGTAGCTACCCAGAGGGTGCTTCAAAATCAGAGAAATTTGTAATTCGAAGAAGGGCATCGGAATTCATAATTGATAGTAAGTGAAAAGACATTAAAAGTTCTTGATACTTTAATTACTAAGTTGAAAATAGGCTATTGCAAAATGCGTCAGATTATTACAAAATGCATGTGTTATAATGAAGTGAAAATGTATTTTAAAATTTAGTTATTACATTATGCGGTGTTGTTATATTGGCAAAGCCAGTTATGTAAAATAACTTATGTAAACAATGCAATATTACATAACCATTTAGACTATAATGCACTATATACTGTAGATCAAAGCTCATTTTAATTGAATGAAATCTATTTAAAACATATTTATGACCTGCAATGAAGGACTTAATTTTTTCTATATTCTACACAGAAGGAACATTGTATAAGAGAGGGAAGACACAAAACAGAAAGGTTGTCTATGACAAAGAAAAGGCCAACCAAATCTTCAAAGAATGCCATGCAAGTGCCTACAGATAAGTGCTGTGATTTTCAGGCTGATATCACTAAATTTGACCATTTAGAACAGGGGGAACGCATCCTGACAGCTTGGAATAATACTGTCAGGATGCGTCCCCCCTCTGTTCCATAGGAAAGGAGGCTCGCACATCTTTCAAATTCATACTGCTGACTTATTTCCCCACAACAGATAAGTGCTGTGATTTTCAGGCTGATATCATTCAATTTGACCATTTAGAACAGGGGGAACGCATCCTGACAGCTTGGAATATTACTGTCAGATACTGAATTTGAGCCTTAATTGCAGGGGTGGAAAGTAGTTACATTTACTCGCGTTCCTGTAATTGAGTAGTTTTTTTGTGTACTTGAATTTTTTTATGCGGTTTTTAAAATCTATACTCTTACTTTGAGCATGTTTATTTTGAAGTATTGTAATTTGCTACATTTTATATCACCCGCGTTACTGAGTAAAAATAAAAAAGGAAAGAAAATAAAATAAAAATCGCGGACAGCTTTTATATTTACGGAGCCCACTGTGGTATCATCAAAACAAGAGACGCAGTGTGTAAAAGGTTCTACTGGTCTGCCATGACAGCTGATATTGATAAGTGGGTGAGTATATTTTTTGATTATTCTAAAGAGAAAAATTATTCTGCAAACAATTCAATGGTACAGTTCTTCACAACTATACCCAGAGACCAAAGGAACTCCCCATGCTTACACCTAGCCTCTGCAGATAATAAGCTCCTGCATATTGGAAAAAGTTTCTCGATAGAATTATTTCAGTGAGGGACAAGAGAAATTCATTCGGTGGTAATACCTCAATAGGGCGTGTTTCAAAATAATGCAACAGTGCTTCAATTCCTACATCATCAGGGATACAGACTTTTGAGTTTCATGTAACAAGAATGAAATCTTTGTCACTATACCTTCAAAATATCGATGGTAATAATATCAGTGGTAATTATGATGCTACTGATGAAATGACAGTGTTATTGTTATTAATAGTAGTATTATATAATAATAATAATTATAATATTAATGTATGATGACAGCATAGTAATAATCATAATAATAGGGCAGCATAATAATATAAGAGTAGTAGTGGTAGTACCGCCCTAGAGCTGTCAAGCAATTAAAATATTTAATCGTGATTAATCGCATTAATGTCATAGTTAACTCACGATTAATCGCGATTAATCACAAATTCTTTTTCTATGCTAAATATCCCTTGATTTTTTTGTCCCATAATTCTTCTCATTTTAATTCTCTTATCAACATGGTGAAGTGCATCGGATTGCCTTGTGCAAATGATTTTTGAATGATAACAACATTGGCATATACTGATCAAAACAGGACGATACAAAAAAAGAGCCTATAGTGCAATTAAACGACTGCTTTGAACAAATGTCATTTGAACATAGCAGTCAGACTACTGCTTCTTTGTTTTGAGCCAAAGAAAAAATAAATAAATAATTATTTTAACGCCGTTAAAATTGGTTTGCGTTAACGCCGTTAATAACGCGTTTAACTGACATTTATGTGTAATGTAATGTTAGATATAATATAATAACATAATATAATATGATATAATAACAATAATTATAGTATAATATAAAACAATATAATACAAAATAATATAATGTAACATGAAATGTATGTATAATATATACTTGGCTATGCAAGACATACATACATGCACAAAGATCTAATATAAAAATATATGCTATGAGTAATTAATACTTGACTATGCAAGATATGAATATATACACGTAAATATGATATAGCAATGTTATGATACATAATATCAATATAGTGTAGCTATATTATCAGGTTATATACTGTATATGGTGGTGAGTATGTATCTGTTGTCCAGAGACCAGTCATGCCACATAAAACTTAATGACAACAGAATCCATATCCGTTCCTTGTAATAATACTGAAGTTCACTGTTAACATATTGTCCTCCAGATTGGAGAATGTATGGAATGCCAGGCCAGTGCGTCAACAATAAAGCAGGGGACAGAGTTCATCCCCATACAAGTAATAGACAATATTTTACTTTACTCTTTTAATCTTATATTTTGAGATGGAGAATGCTTAATAGTAATTCAAATTTAATATTGTATTTGTTATTGTGCTCTCCATTTTTATGGTGAGCCAACCCTTTGAACTTGTGGGGATGGACATGATTGGCAAAGTGGCCGAGACAGAGGCAGGTAATTAGGGTTGCCAACTTTCAGAAATTAAAATAAGGGACGCCCACCACGGCCCCGACTCCTGTGGGGCGGGGCGCCCGCAGCAGTGGTATGTTTTATTTTGTGCTGGTGTTTTTAGTAAAGGGTTGATCAAGAAAGGAATTAGTCATACTTAAAGCTTGAAATGCTTTATTACCACATAACATTCTCTTATAAAGTGCAGTCAATTAAATCTTGAATGAAATCTCTTTGTGTGGCGTGTGCAGCAATGAACTTTTAAAATATAAACAAAATAAACTGAGAACTTCATGTTACTTTTTAAATGCATAACTATAGGGACTCTCTTTGAACATTTTTACAAAAAAAAACAGTACAAATAAACAACAAAAACACTTATAAACTTATGTAAAAAAAGAAAGTGCAAAACATTACTCCTTCCCTCAACATTACTCCTCCCCTCAAAACTGTTACTTATTTTTCCAGGTGTACTTCTTGTTACTCCTTGCAGCACTGAGTAACTCTTTGTCTTTCAAAGCGCTGTTGAAAAACTCTGAACAGGACTGCTCAAAGTTGAGAGTGATCAGGAGCTCACTTCTCATGAGCTCTGTGGAGCACCCGTTCCTGCAGTCACTCCATTTGTAGGCCATTCTGGAGAAGATCCTTTCCACACATCCAGTGGATGCTGGGATGCTCAGGATGTGTCTGGTGATAGACAGCATGTTTGGCAGGTCAGCTACTCGAAAGAGAGCCACCCACCTGGCAGCCACACCTTTGGACTTCCATTCATCTTCAGCATCTTCTTTGAGCCTCTTCAGAATGGGTTTTGCTGTGGAGCATTCATCATAAAGTTCATCCATGTTGACTTTATGGATGAGGTTGAGCTTGGTGGTCACCCTCTCAATGTCAGTAAAGGTCATGGTGCCATGGTGCAGAGAGAGAGGAGACTACAACCAGTAGTCTTCCGAAAAGTTGAACCATTTCTCAACATATGAGAGTGCTGTGTTGAGGAATGCAGTAAAATCTGCCCTTGCCATGTCAGCATCAAGTGGACGGAGACGCTGCAGCTTCAATTTAGTTAAGTAGCCATATAACTGTTAATCTCGTCTCTGTGTGAGCTTTTGCTCGAAGTTTTCCATGATGGAATATAACTCAACACAGGTGGTTTCATCACTCTCCAGCTTCTTTACAACTTCCTCAAAGAGAGAGAGGATATTATTGCAGAAAAGAAGGTTAACCTCCACAATGTCTCCATCTTCCTCAGTTGAGTCCTCACTGAACTTTGACAATGCTCGAAGTTGTTTGGGACACTCCTCTCCCCAGGCTGATGAAGTACGATTTCAGTGCAATCCAGGTTTGCATTAGCCGGGTGATGGCTGGATTAAGGGAGAGCCACCTGGTTGTGACATGTCGCAGAATTTCCTGGAACTCAACATCACAAAACCTACAAAACTCTTTGAGTGATTCTCTTCGTTTGGCAGATGTGGAAAAGAAGGCATAGACCTTCAGCACAACATTTTCCACATCTACAGTGAGCTGGTCAAGAGCATGCTTCACTGTGTTGTGCAAAATATGGGCATGGCAGTTTCCTTGCAGCAGATCTTTTTGTTACTTCTTCTAGTTGGTGAAGACAGAGTTGTGAATTCTATAATTCACATTTGTGTTTTCTGCAGTGCACTAAATGCTGTCACATGATCCAACGATAAGCCAAATTTGTCAAGCGACTGCTCAATGAGAGCTACAATCCCAGCAGCGGACTCATCTGCATTTTCAATGAAATCCAGCATTTTGTTGGTGACCCCGCATTCTGGACTGAAGTATTGAACAGCAAGGGGGAACATCTTCCTGTTGCCTTTATTTGATGCATCTGTCTGAATGGAAAATGGGAGGGGTTTATCTGATGTTAGAGCCTTGAGAACATCAGCCACTGCCTTTGGAGCAAGGACATCTTTAACCACTGCCTCTGCCTTTGTTCTCCCTATACATTTTCTTTTTTACAATTTTTGAATCCAGGAGAATCTTTTGATTCAGTTTATGTGCACAGTCAACACTGTTGTAGCTGAGGTTGTGTCTGACTGTGTGGTACACCTGTGTCACCTCAGCTGCGGTAATATAGAGAGGAGGAGTGGGATGACATATTGTTGATTAAATTGAACATTTGTCTGCTGCCTGTCTTGTCACTCGAAAAGAAGTCAGGTCATCCAAACAGTTAAACCACACTAATAATATAATTGATGTAATGATCACTGAACACTGCATTCCTCAAAAATATAAAAATTGTGACACAGAATACACAGAAAGCTCTACAAACATTTTTAATCTAGGAAATGTATGTATATTAAAGAATAAAGGTTTTCTTTTAACAAATGTATTTATTTATTTATTAACTGTTAATCCATTAGTATGATTTGTTCTTTAAATGGCCATATATAATATTTATATACTTCTGTATATTAAATAAATGGTCGTTCATTCGACTTTTAAAACTCAACATCCTAAACAATCAATCAAACCACAACAGTTTACTAAAATAGGCTCTGCCCATGCACTGCGATGTTCTGGCAAAAGCACAACCAGATAGGAAATCAATCACAACATAATGTCCCATACCATATCAACCTCAGGAGATGATTGGGGTATGAAGAACTGTGACACTGACGCTTGGGTCTTCTGTGATCTTTCGTGTCTGCAGTGTTGCTCTCCTGTTGCATGCTGTCTGATGTCAGACAGCCCACCGTGCGCCACTGAAAACACTCGCCGACATATTTTACAACTTGCCTTGTAAACATCTCCACTGACGCTGTCCAGTCAAGGATGTGCGTCTTCCCACTCACGTCCGTACTTCTGCAAGCGTTTACGCTTTTGAGGACGTGGTGGAATATCGGGTGTAGTGGACATTTTTAAAAGGCGCGGGTTTTGTGAGCAGCGCCGGTGTGTGGTGTCTGTCGCTAGGCAACAATGACCACCACACGCATGCGCAGACACACAGATGACCAGAGCGGGTCTTGCATAGATCCCGCCGCGACAATTTTGCTGACCGTAGTATTCCCTGTGTTTTGTTTTGATCATTATTGTTAGATTTAGTATTTGTGTGTGTGACAGACATGTGTATTGGACATTTATGGAAATACGGAACAAATTGCGTCCCGTATTGGTTCAATACGGGACGCAACATTTAATTGCCGAATAAGGGACGATTCCGTATTTTACGGGACGGTTGGCAACCCTACAGGTAATACATATATCTTAGTAACGGTGGATTACTTCACCAAGTGGCCTGAGGCTTTTGCCCTACCATCCAAAACAGCTGCAAATGTGGCAGACTGTATCATTAGGTTCTTTTACCGTTTTGGGGCCCCAAAAAGGATCCTAACTGACCAGGGACGAGAGTTCGTTAATGAGGTTTGTTGAATGTTAAAGGTTGGGTACGCGATTTGCGAAACGCCAGCAGATTTTGAAAATACACAACTCAAATGGTCCTACCCCCTCTCCTTCAACGCTGACTCTGACTCCACCCATTCCAAGTACCTGGACGCGCAATCATGCACGAGCGCGAACAGAGATGCGCGAGAGCGAGCCAGGCTAGCGTAGGTTTTCGTTTAAAAACATGGCACTACATTCAGCTGTAAGTTGCACCCAGTACCACGGGAAGTAGGGGTTTTGGGGGTGCTGCAACACCCCCTGTCCGAGGCCCTGTCTTATCACAGAAAACGATCATTTCTAAAAACTCCTGCCAAAGTGGAGATTTCTGAAAACGCCGGTTATGTGTTGTCGTGTCAACGGGGAGAAACGGGATTTTAGGTTCTGAAGCGTCACATTATGCACCAGGAAATGCTTAACGTCATGTGAGCGCCCGTTGTACCGTATTGGTCCGAATATAAACACAAACCCCATTGTAAGACGACCTATATTTGGAAAAAAGATTTGAAGACCAGATCTTGTTTTTATGAATAGGGCCTAAATAAATTGTATTCATTGAAATAATATACGAAAATAAAAAGGCATAGAATAAAACACTGCATTGCCACTAAACAGTAGTGAAAATAGGCCGTGTGTGTACACCAAAGACTATTCCTGACACTCCTCTGCCCCGCTGTGTTCGCTCTGGCTGTGGTCGCTCCGAACTGTTTCGGCCCGTGGCAAAGCGAGTCATCCTCGCTGCTGTCCAAGGCATTTTGAGACGCAGCATTTATTTAATGCTCATATGACCTAGTGCTGAAAAAAGGTTATATGAAAAAGTGTGAGGGTAGCGGTGGTGCGCTAAACTTGTTCTGTGAGCAGCTGGATGTGAACCATGGTGTGAAGGAAGTGAACACAACGATCGATTTTCAACTGTGCGCGCATGCACTGGTGTAATTGAGCTGCGCTGCTATATATCTTTTTTATCAATGTAACGAGTTGCGAGTCTAGTGCAGGCTGAGTTTTTTTTTTCCAGCACCCCCTGCTGAGAATACGTTCTCGCGGCTATGGTTGCACCAGATGTTATAAACATTAAACGGTCACATAAATCATTACTATTTTTAGAAAATGTATGTTTGTTTCATATAATTGTATTGGAAGTCCTGGTTTTCACTAGGGTTGCTGCGGTGTGGACATTTTCACAACGAGTAATACACTCGTCTCAACACCGGTATTACCGAGTATAAACGGTATAAACTTTGAAACTAGGTCAACCGCCACACAAGCATCGGTTTTTAGACCCTTCTCGTCCTTCAGTGGCCGCCAACGTTCGAAAGCAGCGCCTAGGATTATTCTTGATTTCAGTTTTTCTCTTTCAGCGTTTTTATTATCAATTACTCTCTGAAAAAGAGTTTTCCTTCTCTTTGCTGGTGGTGGTGGTGGTGGTGGGGATGGTGGCGTCTTGTCTGCCATGGAAATTGTCTTCTACTGCTAGGTCCAAATGTGGATTAACTAGTTCCAGTAGCTACCGCAGGATAACAACAAACAGGAGCTTGCTCTGGGTCACGAGCTCTGGGTCACGAGTACTGCACGAAGGGGTCGCACGCGGGGCGCGGGGGAGGGGGAGTGCAGTACGACCGTTTGATTGACGTACTTACTGTCCAATGCAACGAGGTGGCAATCCAAATGATTGGCTGGAGTTTTTCGAGCCCTGCCCGTTCCACAGATGATTGACTTGTTTAATTTTCATGTCAGTACTTCTAACTCAGTGGCTGTAAGCGGGTTATGATAAGGATTTCAAGTAATTTTGCAAAAATGGCCAAAAAACCAAATTCCATACCCAACCTTTAAGATACCTAGAGAAATGCGTGAGTGCTCACAAAACATCAACAAGTCAGCAGTGTGGGACAGGGTGATCATTTCTGATATACAGTACAAAAGCTGAAACTATTAGCCAGGAGTGGGAAAGATGCAGACGCAGACGCAGACGTGGGAAGCAATAAGACGCACCAACACACAGTTGCCTGTTGCAAAATGGTTCAGAGTTTAATAGAAATAGTTAAGGTTAGCTTGTATGGCGTTATCTGGTATGGCTGTAGTCTAATGTTAGCTTAGTTCGTGTTGTTTCGTCATGTTAATCGCTGGTAATAGTAAGTCATTTGTAGAAATATAGCCTATCATCACAGACTGTAGGAATGTCACCCACCCTCCATCGCGTACGACACTGACGCTCGTAATCTGTAGTGCAAGGGAGTTCGTGCACAGATCCCTGAGACAAACGGCTACGCGCACACATGCAAACCCATAGCGAGTGACGTAGGACGTAAAGTCCCGCCCAGGTCGAAGTGGCGTCGATTATTAGAGAGTCCCTTCGATCCACACTTCACGATTAGCCCATTTTGAGTACGGCATCCGGGTCCTTGAAGTATACTTCTTTTCGCCGGATCTGAATTGGAACGTACTGCATACTCAAATTTTGAGTACGCAGTACGGACAGTACGGGTATTGGAACACGGCCCAGGAAGAGCACTGAGACCAGGGGGCGGGTCATGTGGGCGGAGCCTGACTATCTACGTCATTGTCGCCTCCATTCTTTCTCTTGTTTTCTCCTCATCATCACCAACGGGTCTTCATGGAGGAACTTATCTTAATTTATTAAGACTGGATCGACGTCGTGTAGGGAAAATACATTCAATAATAAGCATTAATCAAACATAATTTTCATCAACTAAGGCTTAATAATGTAGTGCGTTACATTGTTTTATTTCAATTGAATTGTCTGGCCACCAACAAAGGGTGATTTTTGTGTGTTGCTGATATTTAATCAATATATCCATTGATGAAAAATAAGTGCCCATCGTTACTAGTTATTCGATGAGAAAGTGATTTCATTTGTACACCGGAAGCCCAACAGAGGGCAGTGTTTCACCACAGCTGATATAAAGGCAGTGTCTCACCACAGCTGATCTAAGGGCAGTGTTTCACTACACCTTAGCTAAGGGTAGTGTTTGACCACCTGATCTCTAATGATGCTCCGCGATCTGTGCTCGTAAAGTCATGAAATATGAATCATTCACAGAGCAGTTTTGGAAATCGTATTATTATATCAATATTTATATTGTATTGCTTGTTGTTATCGGCTAAATGTTTGATAGTGAGAACAAAAGTGACTACAGCAGAGGTTAGATGATATTGTGTCAGAAATGCCTCAAGAAGAACTCAAATTTGATCGCCATAGACCCTTGTAGATATAGATGACATCAACTCCAAACCACTTTTGTAAGTAGCGAATGAACATTATGCATTGCTTTCGTAGATGAGAAGCTGCAATTATATTGACACATTATATATACAGTTTATAATATTGACAGATAATAAGGGTTAAGTTGATGCATCACAATATGTTGGCTAATCAACCCAATCTCTGACGTATATTAGTGTTCTGAATAATGTAAGAATAACCATTTAGTCTGTTTGATATGAATAAAAAACACATTTTTTATTAACATAAATTACAGAAAGCACAAACTGGTTCACCAAAATCTACATTAAAAACATCTCGTATATATTACATTTAACAGCTTTACTATTATTTACTCCATGTTGCAAGAAGAATCTTCAGTAAAAAGAAGGAGACATGGAACTGAGGGTTCACCTCACTCTCACCCTTAGAAAGGATACTTGGAACTCTTAGGCTTAGGGTTAGGGTGAGGGTTAGCCAGGGTGAGGGTTAGCCAGGGCTAGCCCTCACCCTAAGCCTTAGAAGGGATACTCGGAAATGTGTTGGCATCTCATTTAAATCTCTAGTAAAAAAGAAGAAGGAACAATGGAAGCGGGACGTGTATCACAGCACTCAGAGGACAACAACCAGGACTCTGTGACCGCTTTAATATCCACAACACCTGAATCAGGACTAGTGGTTATATAACAGGGTGGGTTAGGGTTAGGGCTAGGGTTAGGCCTAGGGCTAGGGTTAGGCCTAGGGCTAGGGTTAGGGCAAGGGTTAGGGCTAACCCTGACCCTGATCAGGACTAGTGGTTATTTAACAGGGTGGGTTAGGGTTGGGGCTAACCCTGACCCTGACCCTTGACTAGTGGTTAAATAATGGGGTGGGTCAGGACTAGTGGTTATATTTGGGAGGTAGGTCAGGCAAGTGGTTATATAAGGGGGTGGGTCAGGATCAGGACTGGTGGTTGTATAGGGATAGGGGTGTGGCTAGTGGTTAGGGTTAGGCTAGTGGTTAGGGGTTAGGCTAGTGGTTAGGTTTAGGGGTCAGGCTAGTGGTTAGGGTTATGGGTTAGGCTAGTGGTTAGGGTCAGGGTTAGGGGTTAGGCTAGTGGTTAGGGTCAGGGTTAGGGGTTAGGCTAGTGGTTAGGGTCAGGGTTAGGGGTTAGGCTTGTGGTCAGGGTTAGGGGCTAGGCTTGTGGTTAGGGTCAGGGTTAGGGGCTAGGCTTGTGGTTAGGGGCTAGGCTTGTGGTTGGGGTCAGGGTTAGGGACTCGGCTTGTGGTTAGGGTCAGGGTTAGGGGTTAGGCTTGTGGTTAGGGTTAGGAGGGTCAGCCTAGTGGAGGCTGCTACTCACAAGGACGACGTTGTGGAGTCCACCACCTCACGGCCATTGCAGACCGTCGGGACCACGTTGGCTGCGGACCCTGCAACACACACACACACACACACACACACACACAACACCATATTAATCATCGATTTAGTTGACAATAGAGGGAGTAAATCCCTCTAAGTATCGACAGGTTTGTAATATCTGAATACTTTGGTGGACCACATTCAGAACCTCAAAGTTCAGTCACTTCAGTCGCTTCTGAAACAACGCTCACAAAATAATAACAGGCTTTAAAACAGGCTTAGCTCAGGAGGGAGGGCGGGTTCACTTGACACCTAAAGGCTGCAAGTACGATCCCCGGCTCCTCCTAGCGGAGTGTCGAGGTGTCCCTGAGCAAGGCACCTCACCCTGACGGCTCCCGACCGGCTGGCTGTCCCCTGCACGCGAGCCTATCTGGGCCCCATCTAGGCACCTATGAGAACCGCTTTGACTCGGACACATGAGAACCAGTTTGGGCCTGTCGTATGAGATCCAGTTTGAGACGGACGCATGAGAACCAGTTTGGGCCTGTCGTATGAGAACCAGTGTGAACCAGACATATGAGAACCAGTTTGAGCCGGACGTACCACGCGGCCCCAGCGGCTCCAGCAGTAGTAGGAATCGTCTGCCTTGAGGACCTGGATCACGTAGAACTTGTTGTTGTTCTTGTTGTCTTTAATGTTGGTCTGGTTCAGCATACAGTCGTAGTCTTCAAACACCTGGAAGACAACATGGAGGATTAGCCAAACAACATGGAGGATTACCCAAACAACATGGAGGATTTCTCACTTCGTACACTGCGTAAAGTCGACAGCCTTAAAGTACAGAGTGGCCAACTTGCAATCAGACAGGAAGACTAGGATGACCGGGATGAGAAGCCCATGGTGCAGGTTAACCGGAAGTTTCGATTAATGGGTACATAAAGCACTCAAAATATGTATCGCATTCATGAAATGTCTCCAAAATGGTGTTAAAGTCCAGTTTTTGTCGTTTTTTGTGGTAACGGGTGTTTTCTAACGTCGTTCGGTGGTGACGTCACGGTAGGGAGTCGTGGTGGAAGGTAGCCTCAGCCTAGTACTATGGCGTCTAACTGGGATGAGGAGGCAAGAACCACAAATTACATTTATGATGGCCCACAGCCGTATAATTTCGAGCCTGTTAGACGTGAGGGGGCGAATGAGGAATTGCCGAGGGTTGATGGCCGTCAAAGCCAATTAAATTCATGGTCAGAGGAGAATGGGTGGAGAGTTGGTGAGGTGTCCTGGTGAGTTGCTATCATTTAGAAATGCAGCACTCGTTGCTATCATTTAGAAATGCAGCACTCGTTGCTGTACGAGCCCCCCCCCCCCAGATAACCCCTACGATTAGTTATCCCACGTTTTGATGGTTGCCTAATAGCTCCAGTAACTACCGGTACATATTTTGCCTAGTGTTTATTTCTAAGCTTTTACCTATTCCTTTTCGATTCTACTCCTCGTGATTGATTGTCATTGACACCATCAGGGTAGCGCTTACCGTGAGAGGGAGAGTAGTAAGCGTGTCTGTGTCGCTGTGTTTGGCAGGTGTTTGTGTGGGCGGTGCCGTCCCATGGAATCTGTGGTGGAGAGCTTGTGCTGTAGGGAAGTGAGTGCGTTTTGGTCGCTGGTCGAGGAGCTCAGCCCAAGACCAGCAGATGTGACATGCCTCACTCAGCATCCAGGATTTGAGGCATGCTGCCTGAATCCGTTTGTGCTGAAGATAGCGTACACACATTTCAAGCAGGATCATGGTCCCCTTCAAGCCAGCACGCACGAGTATGTTAATTGTTTGTTTACTTTAGCATTCTTTTTTATAGAGTCCTATGAACCAACTTAAACAGTTATAGGCGACTAGAGATGTACTTCCCTAGGCAATACCGGTACATAGCAATTCTCCACTCATTCTCCTCTGACCATGCATTTAATTGGCTTTGACCGCCATCAGTTCTCGGCAATTCCTCATTCGCCCTCTTTTTACTGCTGTGGGCCATAGATGTTATTTGTGGTTCTTGCCACCTCTTAGACGCAATAGTTTGCTGTAGACAAAATATTTCTTCCCACGCAGAGTGTACAGCGGACGTAAGTGTTTTTTACATCTTTTACTGAGTCAAACTCAAAGTAATGTCTGAACTTCCATGAATTAAATGCTCCATATTCGTTCTCTCTCCCGCACTCCATGTCTTGCACACGCGTGTCTGTTGTTTACTTCTAGACGTCGCTACGTCATTGTCACGAGACAGTCTCACAAAGCAAATAGGCCTACGGCAAAATTCCAAATTCTTTTACTGTCTATGGCAAAAATAAATCACGGTTTGGTAACGCAGTAACGCAGGCGGCTTGAAGGAAAGTAAAAGCAATCAAATTACTATTTTTGCAATTGTAATCCCTTACTTTACTCGTTATTTGAAAAAAGTAATTGGATTACAGTAACGCCTTACTTCTAACGCGTTACTGCCCATCACTGGTAATAAAGGCCTATAATATTTCTGTTTATGGCATAGACTCCTCCTCAGATTAGGCCAATTAACCAATGATAAAAAAAATAAAAATAATCGTCGATCAAAGGCCCGGCCCGGCCCGCGGGTCGGGTCGGGCTCGGGCAGAGAATCTAAACTCTACCTCCGCCCCTCACAACAGTCATTTTGACACATTGCACTTCATTTATTAAATTGTGTAACCAAGTAATCCAAATATACACTTATGGTGTTAAAATGTTTTTTCCCAATGAATTATCACTAGTTTTCTACTATTTTCTGTCGAAAACAAGATTATGTCCATAAAAAGCAATATTTTTCCAGAAATAAGTATCAAAAGGGGGGGAGAAGTCTTATATTCAGGTTGTCTTATATTCTGGTGAATACGGTATTACTATTGTACTCACAAGAGAATAAACATACTAGTAGAATATAAAAGTTACAATAATATACCATCTCACAGCTGTACTATTAACTTATAATGAACTACCGTATACACACAGAATACTAGAATATGGAAGTAGTATTCAACTAAAAAAATATTTTGCAAACACAATTACAAATCTATTCAACATTTTTCTTCCAATACATAAATAACACTTGTACATCTAATTATTTAGTCAATATTATTGCAACTAGTAAAATTCCTTCATTATGTTATAAGTTAAAGATTTATTTTAATTTAATCACAGTTCCTACATGTTCTGTATATTTTTTGTGAAGGCTGAATGGCTGTCATCTGTCAGAGAGATGCTGTGAAGCTCTGGCCTCAGTTCTTAACTCCTCTAGTCTGAGAGAGCTGGACCTGAGTACCAATGATCTGCAGGATTCAGGAGTGAAGCTGCTCTCTGCTGGATTGGGGAGTCCACATTGTAGACTGGAAACTCTCAGGTCAGTTTTACTAAATGTGCAAACAGTTACACCGCAAGGTTCAATATCAGAAGACATTTAACAGATTTACATCCAGAAAGGTTAGGTCATAAATAAATTGTTTTCATAAGAATACCTCATCATATTCATTAGGGGTGCAACGGATCATCATTGATCCGTGATCCGTTCGGATCATCTATTTCGGTTCGGCACACGCATGATCCTCGGATTGATTTATGCATGTTCAGTCCACACACAGCCGTAACCATTCCTGCTAGTTCCAGGGACAGAGCTACTTAACACGCTCCGGGTAAAAGTCTGCAACAGTTCCCTTTTCAATAAGCAAACAGTCCTATGGCTCGTTGTGATTTATTGTCAGTGGGCATGGAAAATAAAAGTAGGCTAGACTTCGGTGACTACTGTAACGATAACTGCTGCCTCCAGTGCTACGTCTGTTTCCATATACTCGCGCTGCCACACAAACCTGTCGCCTAGGTTACCACACAGACGTAACACGTAGCTGACATAGCGATTGCTAACATAATGAAAAACACATCGAGCATGGCCACGCATTTACAGCGACATCACCCCGGTGTTTCACTGACAGGAGTGAAACCGAAAGCGGCTCAACAACCGCTCATCACCGCGGCATTTAAGCAGCCCCTTCTTCCACAATCAGACCGGGCTAAAGCAATCACAAACGCTATTTTTTTATTTTTTTTGCTGATCCGAAAAATGATCCGATCCGTGACTCTGATCCGAGGAACGATCCGAACCGTGAGTTTTTTGATCCGTTGCACCCCTAATATTCATATTTGTGTATATATGACAGTTTAGGTACACATTATATTCTTAGTTTGTTAATGTTGGTATAAGGTGTATGATGTGTAACGTTCTTATTTTGATTATCATGTAGTCAGACACTAGCTGGGGTTTAGAGGTTTTTAGTAAAGTTTAATAACTGCCTTTTCATAATGTAACGGTAAATTATAATAACTTGTTTCGTAATTTAACATCTACGTGAAATCTATCTCCTAATATAATCTTTTTGCAATCAAATTGTATTTTAAAAAATACAAATTAATTGGCAAAATGGTGAAATATTTTTTTCAATAAAAATATACCGAAAAATTCAGTTTATTTAGTACATACTGTGGTATCCCGGTCCTAGGTTGGGCCGGGTTCCACTGACAAAACTCGCTTTGGTGTGAAGTATAAGCCATTTCAGGCATTTATTAACACTCACTTCAAATCAGACAAACAATGAAGGAGACGTGGTCTCTAGGGCCTCCGTGGGCCTCTAGGCTCTCTCCTTGCCACGAGCCCTTCCTTCCTGCACCCGACCCGTGCTGTGCTGTGCCTCCTTTTAAAATGGCTCCCGTGCTTTCGGCCAGGTGTCCCCCAATCACCCTGATTGGGGAGCCGAATGGGCTGCTCTCCATCGCCGGCTGGTGGGTGGGGTTGGTATACCCAGTCCTTTACGGTACCCCGGGCCTGTCCAGGCCGAGGCTTCCGTGGCGGGATGCCACAATACATATTTTCAAATACAGATTCAGATAAGTGAATAGACAAAAAGAAACAGCAATAATAAAAAAGGACAAGAAATGTGGAGCTCTTTCCAAAACGCAAGAAACGCCTAATAAAAAACAAATGAGTTTGTCAAGCCATTTTGCTGTGTACTGAACCTATTCACTGCTCCATCAGCGTTTAATTCAAAGTCGCTATATTTCCTTGTTTAAAATTTACCGCAAGATGCAGTTTTTTTCCAAACCGCGACAAGCGCTTTTTTTTCCTTTGGCGGCCCTCAGTCAAATTTTGGGTTCCTAAATTGGCCCTCAGTTGTCAAAACTTTGAGAACCCCTGCTCTAGACCAATCAGAATCCGGTTAGCGTTCTAGTTAATCGACACGGCTGCACACTGAAGCCATGTCACAAGTGTTGGACAACCGGGGGGGGGGGTTGCCCTCGTCAAGCAGTCTTGGTGTAAAAAAACTTAGGTTGTAGCAAAACTGTGTTCACCTAATCTGGGATGCCTGACCATTAACTGCAGACCATTCTACATACCGAGGGAGCTACAGTGCATCCTACTGACAGTTGTTTTCATTCCCGCGTCAGCCAATTGGGAAGAGGCACTGACGGAACTCTATAGTATGATCAGTAAATATGAGAATATATACCCTGATGCTGCTTTTGTGGTGTTAATCATTGGAACTCAAAGTATCTGATCACATTGCCATTCTACTGCAAACAACATACAGCAAAAACTCAAAGCAGAGCCTTTCACAGTCATGACAGTACAAGCGGCTCAACAACCGCTCATCACCGCGGCATTTAAGCAGCCCCTTCTTCCACAATCAGACCGGGCTAAAGCAATCACAAACGCTATTTTTTTATTTTTTTTGCTGATCCGAAAAATGATCCGATCCGTGACTCTGATCCGAGGAACGATCCGAACCGTGAGTTTTTTGATCCGTTGCACCCCTAATATTCATATTTGTGTATATATGACAGTTTAGGTACACATTATATTCTTAGTTTGTTAATGTTGGTATAAGGTGTATGATGTGTAACGTTCTTATTTTGATTATCATGTAGTCAGACACTAGCTGGGGTTTAGAGGTTTTTAGTAAAGTTTAATAACTGCCTTTTCATAATGTAACGGTAAATTATAATAACTTGTTTCGTAATTTAACATCTACGTGAAATCTATCTCCTAATATAATCTTTTTGCAATCAAATTGTATTTTAAAAAATACAAATTAATTGGCAAAATGGTGAAATATTTTTTTCAATAAAAATATACCGAAAAATTCAGTTTATTTAGTACATACTGTGGTATCCCGGTCCTAGGTTGGGCCGGGTTCCACTGACAAAACTCGCTTTGGTGTGAAGTATAAGCCATTTCAGGCATTTATTAACACTCACTTCAAATCAGACAAACAATGAAGGAGACGTGGTCTCTAGGGCCTCCGTGGGCCTCTAGGCTCTCTCCTTGCCACGAGCCCTTCCTTCCTGCACCCGACCCGTGCTGTGCTGTGCCTCCTTTTAAAATGGCTCCCGTGCTTTCGGCCAGGTGTCCCCCAATCACCCTGATTGGGGAGCCGAATGGGCTGCTCTCCATCGCCGGCTGGTGGGTGGGGTTGGTATACCCAGTCCTTTACGGTACCCCGGGCCTGTCCAGGCCGAGGCTTCCGTGGCGGGATGCCACAATACATATTTTCAAATACAGATTCAGATAAGTGAATAGACAAAAAGAAACAGCAATAATAAAAAAGGACAAGAAATGTGGAGCTCTTTCCAAAACGCAAGAAACGCCTAATAAAAAACAAATGAGTTTGTCAAGCCATTTTGCTGTGTACTGAACCTATTCACTGCTCCATCAGCGTTTAATTCAAAGTCGCTATATTTCCTTGTTTAAAATTTACCGCAAGATGCAGTTTTTTTCCAAACCGCGACAAGCGCTTTTTTTTCCTTTGGCGGCCCTCAGTCAAATTTTGGGTTCCTAAATTGGCCCTCAGTTGTCAAAACTTTGAGAACCCCTGCTCTAGACCAATCAGAATCCGGTTAGCGTTCTAGTTAATCGACACGGCTGCACACTGAAGCCATGTCACAAGTGTTGGACAACCGGGGGGGGGGGTTGCCCTCGTCAAGCAGTCTTGGTGTAAAAAAACTTAGGTTGTAGCAAAACTGTGTTCACCTAATCTGGGATGCCTGACCATTAACTGCAGACCATTCTACATACCGAGGGAGCTACAGTGCATCCTACTGACAGTTGTTTTCATTCCCGCGTCAGCCAATTGGGAAGAGGCACTGACGGAACTCTATAGTATGATCAGTAAATATGAGAATATATACCCTGATGCTGCTTTTGTGGTGTTAATCATTGGAACTCAAAGTATCTGATCACATTGCCATTCTACTGCAAACAACATACAGCAAAAACTCAAAGCAGAGCCTTTCACAGTCATGACAGTACAAGCGGCTCAACAACCGCTCATCACCGCGGCATTTAAGCAGCCCCTTCTTCCACAATCAGACCGGGCTAAAGCAATCACAAACGCTATTTTTTTATTTTTTTTGCTGATCCGAAAAATGATCCGATCCGTGACTCTGATCCGAGGAACGATCCGAACCGTGAGTTTTTTGATCCGTTGCACCCCTAATATTCATATTTGTGTATATATGACAGTTTAGGTACACATTATATTCTTAGTTTGTTAATGTTGGTATAAGGTGTATGATGTGTAACGTTCTTATTTTGATTATCATGTAGTCAGACACTAGCTGGGGTTTAGAGGTTTTTAGTAAAGTTTAATAACTGCCTTTTCATAATGTAACGGTAAATTATAATAACTTGTTTCGTAATTTAACATCTACGTGAAATCTATCTCCTAATATAATCTTTTTGCAATCAAATTGTATTTTAAAAAATACAAATTAATTGGCAAAATGGTGAAATATTTTTTTCAATAAAAATATACCGAAAAATTCAGTTTATTTAGTACATACTGTGGTATCCCGGTCCTAGGTTGGGCCGGGTTCCACTGACAAAACTCGCTTTGGTGTGAAGTATAAGCCATTTCAGGCATTTATTAACACTCACTTCAAATCAGACAAACAATGAAGGAGACGTGGTCTCTAGGGCCTCCGTGGGCCTCTAGGCTCTCTCCTTGCCACGAGCCCTTCCTTCCTGCACCCGACCCGTGCTGTGCTGTGCCTCCTTTTAAAATGGCTCCCGTGCTTTCGGCCAGGTGTCCCCCAATCACCCTGATTGGGGAGCCGAATGGGCTGCTCTCCATCGCCGGCTGGTGGGTGGGGTTGGTATACCCAGTCCTTTACGGTACCCCGGGCCTGTCCAGGCCGAGGCTTCCGTGGCGGGATGCCACAATACATATTTTCAAATACAGATTCAGATAAGTGAATAGACAAAAAGAAACAGCAATAATAAAAAAGGACAAGAAATGTGGAGCTCTTTCCAAAACGCAAGAAACGCCTAATAAAAAACAAATGAGTTTGTCAAGCCATTTTGCTGTGTACTGAACCTATTCACTGCTCCATCAGCGTTTAATTCAAAGTCGCTATATTTCCTTGTTTAAAATTTACCGCAAGATGCAGTTTTTTTCCAAACCGCGACAAGCGCTTTTTTTTCCTTTGGCGGCCCTCAGTCAAATTTTGGGTTCCTAAATTGGCCCTCAGTTGTCAAAACTTTGAGAACCCCTGCTCTAGACCAATCAGAATCCGGTTAGCGTTCTAGTTAATCGACACGGCTGCACACTGAAGCCATGTCACAAGTGTTGGACAACCGGGGGGGGGGGTTGCCCTCGTCAAGCAGTCTTGGTGTAAAAAAACTTAGGTTGTAGCAAAACTGTGTTCACCTAATCTGGGATGCCTGACCATTAACTGCAGACCATTCTACATACCGAGGGAGCTACAGTGCATCCTACTGACAGTTGTTTTCATTCCCGCGTCAGCCAATTGGGAAGAGGCACTGACGGAACTCTATAGTATGATCAGTAAATATGAGAATATATACCCTGATGCTGCTTTTGTGGTGTTAATCATTGGAACTCAAAGTATCTGATCACATTGCCATTCTACTGCAAACAACATACAGCAAAAACTCAAAGCAGAGCCTTTCACAGTCATGACAGTACAAGAATGGTCAGATGAAGCACTATCTGAACCGAGAGACTGCTTACAAACAACTAACATGGATATTTTCAGGGTAGCCACGGACGACATTCACGACTATACTGATACAGTGAGTTGCTACATTAGCTGGTGCACATCCATCTGTGTGCCCCCCAGGATTGACAGAAGATTTCCAAATCAAAAACCAAATGGTTTAACCTAGCCAAGATCAGTATTAAGTTCAACTCAAGTTGATTAGGATGGAGTTCATCACAGGAACTGAAGTGAAGGTCAGGGCGAGGAGTGTACTGTTCCAAGTCAAACAAGCCATAACTTAACCTAATCTGTATTTATAATAAGTATTTGGGACTCAGCTGTGTATCCAAGGTCGACAACGCATAGAGACAGGTGGTAACTTAGAGATAGACTGAATAAAAGGAGCAGAAAAATGCAGAAGAATCGAGGAATCCTGGCCGTGGGGACTCCATGAAGGACGAAGAAAGAACGAGAACGAAACTCGCGCCGAAACACCCTACAAAAACTCAGCCCATCGGAAGCAAGCCTTATCCCTCAACCAGCCAAGCAAGGATTCCTCCAGTAGCCCTTCGGGGCTAGGAAGGCCACCTGCCATGGGACCAATTGAACAGACTATTCCGGCCACAAGGAAAGATTGAGATTCTCTCTCTTTTCCCCCACCCTGATCCTAAGGACCACCAACCAATTGGAGAGAGGTAGAATTCGATACCAAGATTATTAGACAATGCCAAACTAGATATTCCCATCATGTGCCGCAGATGTCTTTTTTAATTTTTTATTAGAAGGGTTAGGGTTAGATTATCTTTGACAGTGTATTTTTAGCCATTACAGCGTGTGTCTTATTAATCATTTTTGACAGTTTATTTCGCTTAATGCAATGTTACAAATATTAATCCTGCAAATAAAACTATAATCAACCCATCCTTTTTCATCAATCAGCAAACATCTTTTTCAAGAGGATTTAGAATAGCGCTTGTGAACCGTCAGCGAAATCAGTATAACCATCGTGAATCTAAGAGGTTACTTAGTCAAACTAATGAAACATGCCTAGAGTTATTTATTTCCAATCTCTTCAACAATCCAGGCAAACTTCAGAGTCCACGGATCCCAGGGTAGAGCTATCAAACAGACGCGTTCGGTAGCCACGGTCCTGACCAGGGTTATGCTCAGGGGTAGGGCGCCGGAGCAAGCGGGGTAGGTGCCGACCTGTTACAACCGTTACTGGATACAGGTTTCACTAAGTCCTCCTCCCGTTAGGCAGCATAGTTGACGGATCTAACAATACGCAATCGGTTTGTTTTGTCAATTGGACTGTTTCTGTAACAATACAGCACCTAATCCTATTGGACTTGCATCAGATATCACTGTAGTTTGAGAATCATGCATAAAGTAAGCTCTTCATGGTAATGAATGTCCTTTCAGTCTCGCTTGTCCACTGCCATTCCTGACCTTTTCTTGTTAATCTTCTGAGCGGCTCTGATAGGTTTGCATAGTTTGGAATGAACTTCATCAGAAATCTCCATGTGCCTAAGAAAGAATGAAGATGTGTCACGTTCTCTGGTCTTGGTGCTTGCTAATGGCTTCCACTTTCTTTGGGTCAGGTTTGAGTCCTCCTAAAATGGCATGTCAAAACTTTTCCATTTGTTTTAATCCAAGTAGACATTTATCTTTCTTCAGTGTTAATTCTCTTTCTTGAATCTTCTATGATCTTTTGAAGACTTTCTCAGCCTTTCTTCCAACTGGTCCTCATCATCTGCATACAGAACCATGTCGTCCATGTAGCATACAATTCCTGGCATTCCACATCATCAGATCCATAGCCTTCTGGTAGCCCTCAGGTGCTGATGACAGCACCTGTAGCAGCCTCTGTGTGTTATGAATGTATGCATCATGTTTTGCATAAACTTTGGATCCTTGAACTGCCTGCAAAATACTATCCACTGAGTCAAAGGATGGCGTTCTCTGATCACAGCTTTGTTCGCTTCTCTGAGGTCAAAGCATAGCCTCATCTCTGCTGTAACACTTTTCTAGTTGAATATTTTTCTCCTCTTTGGCTGTTCTTTTTCATACAGCAGCATGCATAGTGTCTGACCCTCTTACAAAATAATCATTTAACTGTCCTGGCACCACATTCATCCGGTGCGTGGTTTGACAGTCCATATCCGTGACATTTCATTGCGCATGCGTCATCTCCCGTCTTTTGCGGGCTCCTTTCTTCTCTTGTGCGCCACGCGCGCTAAACTGCTGCTCCAACTCCTATTGAAGTTCGCTTGGTTTACTGCTCTCCCACAGTGCTAATATTCTCTGCAATGTCAGCCCTTTTTCCTGAGGCAATTTATCAGTCTTTTGTTCATCCACTTTTACCAAAGATGGAATAGGACTCCATCCAATGGGTGAATTCTGTGTATAGGTCCGCAGCCCCCATGTTCTAAGGGTAAGGAGGTGAAATTTGTGCCAATGCATATCAAACTGCTGGTTGTCCCTGTCCAGCGGCAGCGCACTCTTGGTTAGCATCTTCCATCCTGCTAATCAACGTATCGGGCTAGTTTTTTTAGATGTTTTCGACGTCGCTGTTCTGAATGTTAAATCTGTTTTGTTCTTCTCGACATCTGGAAGGTCCTTCGGTCAATCCAACAATCCTCGTCGCCATAAATGTTGTGTTGTCCAATAATGAAACAATCGTCTACATTTATTTTTCTTTATTTCCAACTCTCATCATCTTACATGCGTGACTCGCATCTTCCTGTTTCACCTCCCCCTCCCCACGTCTACCACGTCCTGTCCAACATAATAAGTGCATGCTTCATCAACTATGCTACAAAACCTTTAACAATATCCCAAAATACTCTGGGGTCCTCAACTGAGCCTACCTTGAATTCAAGGAATTAATTTAGTTCTGTTAAGAATTGTGATCTATAATACTCAGTAACTAGTAAGGAGGTATTAAAGCGCCATCTAGCGGCACGTTTTGAGGCACAACCAAAGTAGCTTGACAGAGTATTCCCTTATTTTCTGATAATGCAATGGGAAGCAATACTGCAACATACATTTTTTGGAACAGTTGCGGCAAAGAAAAAATAAAAGTCCTAGTCCTTCACTGTCGGGTTGAGAGAGCGCCACATGTCAACAAGTCCCATATTAGTGCAGAGTGGTGTGTAGTGCTAGTTTCTGATGTGGATTGTTACTGCATAGCCTCTGGTTCACTCCGACACCTAGGGATGGGAATCGAGAACCGGTTCTTGTTCAGAACCGGTGCCGAGTCAACCGATTCCTTGGAATCATTAGCAAGCCTGCTTAACGATTCCGCTTATCGGTTCCGGTCGCGGCAAATGCGTCATGACGTCACACACACGCTGCTTTGTTTTGGTTCAGAACGCAGCAAACATGGCGCCGTCGAGGAAGAGGCGCATTGTGCGTTCACACCAAACGCGATGGGGCGACAAGATCCCATACAAAGTGAACGTAGAGACTTTTTCGCCAGAGAAAACCGGCGACAAGGTTTGATTTGTCGCGCCACACTTTCGCCGTGCACAGGCGAGCGCGTTCACCAGGAGTTGTGCTGCAACAAATTTCAACTTTGACGCAAATTTTGCGTGATGACAGCCAATCAGTGTTCAACAGTGTGACAACCGAGTGAAATGTGTAACGTAACAGCCAATCAGCAATCAACCGTCAAACTCAGTGCAGTGCAGTCCGGGGTGAACTGCAGCATGGAGGAGAAAGTGATTGTTGCAGTTTGCGACTCCCGGAGCTCTATATATAATAGTGTATATATAATATCACGGCCAACAGCTCTGTGCGCCTCCGGATGGCCGTAGTGTGGGGAGCTCTCATAGGGATTGGGCTTCTCTGGGTTTGTTTACCGGCGTTGCTATGGTTTCCGGTCTTGTGTGTTCCAACGGTTTATTAGGTAGGCCCATCTAATAAATCTCTGTCTAATCAATATTTTGTTACAAGTTTAATATATATTATATTTAATTTAAATGAGCACTGTTAGCATTCCAAAAGGCACAAGCTCTTACTTGACTGTTTTCAGTCTGTGTTTTTAGTTTTATGGCACAAAATGATGGCATTTAGGCTTAAAAAGCCAAACATATGTTTTTTTGTCTAGACCAATTGATTTGAAAATGTGCAATTTCCTAATACTAGACGCACTTCTGATCAGATATTAAAGAGATTTAATACAAACAAACACATTTGTACTTATTTTCTCACCCAATGAGAATCGATAAGAGAATCGATAAGGAATCGGATCGATAAGCAGAATCGGAATCGTGAAATTCTTATTAATTCCCATCCGTACCGACACCTGCTCTCCGTCCTCGTCCGTTTGGAGAGCCAGCGATGCTGGCAGGGAGTTCACGAAGTCTTTGGTTATTTTGGGTGACAGGAATGTCTTTACTTGGCTGCATCCTTTAACTTTGAGCACATAACGCTTTAAATCACAGTACTTAACATGTTGCATTTATTGTCCGGGAAGGCTGAATGGCTGCCATCTGTCAGAGAGATGCTGTGAAGCTCTGGCCTCAGTTCTCAGCTCCAACTCCTCTAGTCTGAGAGAGCTGGACCTGAGTACCAATGATCTGCAGGATTCAGGAGTGAAGCTGCTATCTGCTGGACTGGGGAGTCCACACTGTACACTGGAAACTCTCAGGTCAGTTTACACCACAAGTGTGCAGTTACACCACAAGGTTCAATATCAGAAGACATTTAACAGATTTACATCAAGAAAGGTTAGGTCATAAATATATTGTTTTCATAAGAATAAAATAGTCGTATAACATCCTTATTCTGATTACCAAGTAGTAACAGTAAGGTGGAGTTGAGAGTTTTTTCGTAACGTTTAATAGCTGCCAATTCATAGAACTGTATTTTTTAAGTGAAGTATCATGATAACTTTTGTTGAATATTTAACATCTATGTGACATCTATCTCTTCATGTTGAAAGATCCAGGTTATTTATATAATTAATTATTTCATGTGTGTAAAAAGGCAGTTGCTAACATGTTCTGTTTATTGTGCATAAAGGCTGAATGGCTGTCATCTCTCAGAGAGATGCTGTAAAGCTCTTGCCTCAGTTCTCAGCTCCAACTCCTCTAGTCTGAGAGAGCTGGACCTGAGTAACAATGATCTGCAGGATTCAGGAGTGAAGCTGCTATCTGCTGGACTGGGGAGTCCACACTGTAGACTGGAAACTCTCAGGTCAGTTATCAGTCTCTTGTTCAAACTGGTTATTCTAGTGCTGCTCATGTCCGATCCATTTCTGTTAATATTTTTCCCTGCTGACAAAACACTCACTGGTTCTACACAATGTTAGAACCTGTGATGAAATGGTCTTAGCATACCAAACACAGCAGACTTCTCCTGTCTCTAACCGAAAATATCTCATTGAGTTGTAGCTAAGATCCTGTTTCAAGTCCAAAGTATCAATACAAGCTTTCACTTGTCCTCCATAAGGAATGAATACACTTATTAAATGTGGTATATTTAGTAAAAACTGGTCTCAACAAGATATAATGAAGAATAAATGTGTGTGTCTGTGTCTATGTGTAGCTTGTCTGGCTGCTTGATCACACAGGAAGGCTGTGCTTCTCTGGCCTCAGCTCTGAGCTCCAACCCCTACCATCTGAGAGAGCTGGACCTGAGCTACAATCACCCAGGAGACTCTGGAGCTACGCTGCTCTTTGCGGGACTGGAGGGTCGACGCTGGAGACTGGACACTCTCAGGTATGGAGAGGAAAGCTCACAGTTCAAGCCGCTGCTAGATGAAGCGGTTTGAAAAGGCGGCTGTAACTCATGTTGTGTAGAAAGTGATGAGACAGCAGATGATGAAGGTGAATGTTTCAACATGCTGCTCTCACTTTGTTTCCCCCCCCAGTGTGAAGCACGGTGGAGTGTGGAGGCTGAAACCAGCTCTAAAGAAGTGTAAGTGTCTGTTTAGTTTATATATATATATATTAGTGCTGTCAAGCGATTAAAATATTGAATCGCGCTTAATCAAATGAATGTCATAGTTAACTCGCGATTAATCATGGGTTTTTTTCTATTCGAAATATCCCTTGATTTCGTGCTTCTAGCCTTTTAGTGAGATCAGAGAGTGTTGAGAAGGACAGTAATAAAATATATTTGGTAAGATGGATATAAGAAGAGAGACCCGCAGTGAATTCAACCCTTTCCACTTGACATCGGGTAGGTGCATGACAGTGGTAGGCCTGCCGTAAAACTTCAATAGCCTAGGCTTTTATTTGTTTCAATCACTGAACTTTTGAAAAAAACTCTTGCTCAGCAAAGATGGGAAATATTATAACATTTATTATTTAAACTAGTATGAATATTCCTACCGTACGTAGGCCTAAACACATTACCAGGCTATCTGATAACGCCTACACACACGGTGGCGGAGTGGTAATCGGGAGAGTCGGAAGGATTCCCGGTGGTCCGTTAACGTTTCGGGGCTACTCGGGCTGATTACTGTGGGGTAAAAATATTGCGTTTATAAAAATGACGTTTGCCAAGCCAAAAGAGCGTTAATCAAGCGCTACGAAAATTAACGCCCCGTTAACGCCGTTAATAACGCGTTAAACTGACAGCACTAAGCTCATCATGCCGAACATGTTGATGTATATGTTTATTTAGTGTAATTATTGAGGGATCAAATGCACTTTATACATTTGTCTTGGTTTCAATGTTTTGATTTGGACAGCCACTCACACACACATGAGATTTCAAATTAACTTAACTTTAATTATCTTAAACACAATCTGTAATATTGCTTCGAAAATGGACAGCACGTGATTCCACTATAGTGCCTCTGATTTTTGTTGTCTATGTTAATGTTTGAAGAAGAGAGAGCGATCAAAAAAAGAGCCTTAAAGAGATAGAAAGAAGAAGATTGCAGGAGAACAGTACTAATGATGATGATGATGAATGGTACACCATGCAATCATGTCTTGTTCTCCCGTCAGATGCCTGCAAACTTTCACTGGACCCAAACACAGCCCAACAATTCCTCTCTTTGTCTAAGTTCAACAGAAAGGTGACAACAGAAAGGCCAAAAGTAATGGACGTAAGGGACAGGGCGTATTTAAACGCCTTGCTCCACCCCAATAGATTTGACTTCTGGGAAGAGGTGTTGTGTAGTGAGGGTCTGACTGGCCGCTGTTACTGGGAGGTAGAGTGGATAGGAGGTGTTGATATAGGAGTGACATACAGAGGAATCGAAAGGAAAGGAGGGGGTGATGCCAGCATTCTTGGATATAACAACAATTCCTGGAGTCTTGGTTGTGATGGTGGTCGTTACTCTGCCCGGTACAATGGTAGACGAACAGATCTACGTCTCCCCCCCGCTGGCTCTCGCAGAGTAGGAGTGTATCTGGACCGGCCTGCTGGCACTCTGTCCTTCTACAGAGTGTCCCCAGGTGGAGGAGGGTCCTCAGACACACTGACACACCTCCACCAATTCCAGTCCACCTTCACCCAGGAGGACCTCCTCCCTGGGTTTAGGTTATGGAATAATGGTGTGTTTGACTCAGTGTCTCTGCGTCAGTTGTAGAAAAAAACGAACAGAGACAAACAGACGGGCGGGCGGGCGTGCGCACAAACACACACAAATATACATACACGTTCACAAACAAACACACACAGCATTTTTGCGTTAGAGGATGATGGCTTTTGATGAAGGGGCTTTGGAGGCCTGAGAGGATCTCTCTCTCTCTCTCTCTCTCTCTCTCTCTCTCTCTCTCTCTCTCTCTCTCTCTTATTCCCCCCCCCCCACGGAAAGTATAGCATGATAAACCATGATAAGTCTTTTAAGATCTTCCATAGTTAGATAAGCACATTTATTATTTGAAATGTATAGAAAATACCTATTGATAGTGAATGTCTGTATATTTTCGGACTTCACCAGTTTTGGTCTCAAGGGACCTGGTATCATATTTTTTTGTCATAATCATAACAATGAACCTCATTCAAAGCAGAATTGATATTTTATTCATAATAACCAAGAGTTATATGGGATAATGTTGCATGTTGTAGGCCTACATAACATTAAACTGAATCTTTATTTTTTGTGTTCTGTTGGAACAAAACGGCAGCATAACATGTTCAGTTATTAAAGATATGCGCATACCTGTTGATGATTTGTAATGTCTGCTGCTGTTATTGTTTTAGCCCCCTTGTTTATTGTGTGCAGGTAAGGGACTATTTTTCTGTTGTAATTATTAATGAAGCATAATTGTAATAAAAACCTCATTCTCGTTTTATTAGTGAATAATGCTTTGATACGTGCCTTTAGGCCCCGTTTACACGAGGACGCTTGCGAGTACAAACAACAAAATATTTTATTTGAAGTGTCTTTCGTTTAGACGGTGACGGTGTTTTTCAAAACCACCCTTCAGAGTGGAAATCTTGAATATGCTCTGCCGTATCGTTTCCGTCTACACTGTCAAGCCGCAAAACTCTGCTAAGATCTGCTCACGTCGTGTACGCGTTTACGTCACATACATGTGCCAGTACAGGGAAATAAACAAACATGTTGGATTATTTCGATACGTCGGACCGTCAAGCTGCTCTGGCAGCTCTAATAAACTTACAGGAGTCTTTCCACGAAATGTACAGGATATGTACAGATAGTATTAATGAACAGAGAAGGATCTTGTAACATTCAGATCACGCCAGTAGTCTGAATCGATGTTAATGTTCACCATAACTGTTTATGTCATTACGGTAGCATAAACGTGAACCGGAAGTTACGTCCGGGGCGCGACGCTGTTCAGGGCCCAGTTTCCCGCAAGCATCGTTAGCCTCAGTGGATCGTGAAGTGCGTCGTACGAGCATCGTACATTTTTCACACCGTTTCCCAAAAGCATAGTTGGTAACGAACGTCGTGAAAACGCTCGTAGCTAACAAGTGCTCCAGGGTACTCGTAGGACGCTAAGAGCATCGTTAGCCTACCATAGAGTGAACTCATTATTGCATGCGGGTGTCTTCATTCATAAAAAATGTAAACATTCGGGAGTATGCAATAATACATTATTATTCTAAAGAGGTCAGAGACTCTGTGCACAGCCCCGCCTTCCCCAGTGAACCAAGAAAGCCTGCGCCGTGACGAACGGGGGATTTGACCCCCTCGGTTTTACACAGGAAACCGAACCGGCTCGGCAGTGTTGAAAGACCTATAGCCAGGGTTCGAGTTAGGTGGGAGCCAGTGGGAGAGGTCTGGCTCCCATGAAAGCAGCAAACTCAAATATCTGTGGGGGTCTCTGAAAATACAGCACCATAACATTGTAATTACAAATAAAGCTATTTTCCCTTCCACATGCAGAGTTATATTGACGTTAAGTGGGATAATAGAACGCCGGTCATTATCGGGAAAATAAGCCCAGACAGGGCGAACCGGACACCGACGCGAAACGGAGGTGCTTCGATCTGAAGGGGCTTATTTTCGATAATGAGCAGCTACTTGCCAAACGAAAAAATAACTTCACAAGGTGTTTTTTACGATTTATTTGTTACCAACTTACCATACGTAGTGTTGATCAGCAGAGAAATAGTTAGCCAAAGATGTTGATGTCGCTTAGCAAGCGAAGAAGCTGGCGTTGTTGTGAAGGGCCCTTGCAAGTGAACGGAGCGTTCCACGGAATTGAGAAGAGCCGTGTCATAATAGCCCATATTTACGTCCTATATCCCCCCCCCGTCAAAATTCAGCGCATGGCCGGTACGGTCTCCCCCCCCCACCGTCAACAACTTTAAGAGACCCCAACAGAGATGGAATCATAACTCGAACCCTGCCTATAGCCTACCTACTTCATCCTGCCCAACAATATGGGCAGGATCTAGACCAAGCTCTCCTAATCGGGCCAGCAATAGCCGCGTTTGAATGATAATGTATGAATGGAACGTTGCATTTTTAATGTCTACAACTATTCTATACTAGAGAGCCAATCAATGCAACCTTATGCGGAATCAGACAAAGTCGGCTATCTTGCTGCGCAAAATATATGTTTTAGAAATCAGCACATTAAGATAAATGTAGTTGTCACACAAGCTCTTTGGATTTTTGTAATATGATATTATGTCAGGGGGGGAAATGCCGTGAATAAATGTATGCACAGTGCGTTCAGGATTAGGACTGATAGGCCTATATATGTCGGCCTAGGCCTAATCAATTGTGTTTTAATATCTTTAGCATTCATATTATTGCAATCAATTCTTTTCGTAGGCTACTCTGCGTTTGGCCTTGATGGGGAGATATTTTAACCCTTTTTAACCCCATTTTCCTGCGACATTCCTGCCTCTCCCCCAGCGTCATAGCCCGTTTCAGCACCATGTCAGTGGACAGGTACAATCCTACGAACGTCGTGAGTGCAGCGAATTCGCATTCATGTTAAGAGGAGTTTCGGGAAACGCTCCAAAGAAATTAACGATGGTTCGAAAGATCCATCGTGAGAATGATCGTACGAGCGAAGATCCATCGTTATCGGGAAACTGGGCCCAGTTCTCCAGCAATAAAGCAACATCATGCGAAGCTCCGTTTCATCATTTATAGTAAGCTACGTTAACGCTACTCATAAATACCACAGATGTGTAATTATGTTTTGGTTTTCGCGGCGCAGATAAGAGAAAAAGGAAGATTCTACGCATGCGCTCAGACATGGCGGTGTTGTGTGATAGTGTATCACAGCACCACCTAGCCGCCTTACATGCACACCCAATTGAATTCCGCACACTTTTGAGTCAAAGTATACGCAGATTTCCTCCCGAAAATGCACATCTAAACGCGGAATAAAAAGTGAAGACGCGACGCCACTTTTGCGTCTTCTGTTCAGACCGTCATCATGTAAACGTAGCCTAAGAATAATAATATATTAATCAGAAATTATAAATAAAACAAATGTTTTTCACTCTGTCTCTCTTTCCCTCATCCAGTCTCCCTCTCACCCCCCCCCGTCTCCCTCTCCCCTGTCCCTCCTTCTCCCTCTCCCCCCGTCTCCCTCTGACCCCTGTCTCTATCCACCCTGTCCCCCTCTTCCTCCCCCCCGTCTCATTCTCCCCCGGTCGCCCCCTCCCCCTCCTCCCCCCCGTCTCCCTCCCCTCATTTCATGAGGGAAGGGCAGCAGAGGGGAGACGGTTACAAAAGCGGCTGAAAACCAGGAAGCGGTTGCCGCACAGATCTTGCCCTACCGCTCAGCTTTCCCCGTGTTGAAACTTTCGGCAACAGCAGCAACAGCATCCGCTTTTGAAAACGCCTGGCCCTTCACACCGCCGCGCTGAACCCTCCGGCAGCGAGGCGGTTATAAGGGTGGTTGCCGCGCGGCGTTGTGCAAGCACCTTTAGTCAGCAGCACCTGAACTCCCAGCCAGCTATTGCTGGGTCTCTAGATTCCTCGATTTTTCTTGATTTCTAGATTTCTGTATCTCTTGATTTCTGGGTCTCTAGAGTTCTGGATTTATAGATCTCTAGATTTGTTATAAGCGCTAGGGTCAATGAACGATGAATCAATTTTTGTGCGTGACCCCCAAATTGCAAAATCTCTATTGATTCTGACTTAATATAAAAAACAGTACTTATTTTTTTACATCTCTAGTTTTCTGGGTCTCTGGATTTCTATATCTCTAGATTACTGGGTTCCTAGATCTCTAGATCTCAGTCTGCAGAAACGCACAAGAGGAGTTGTGACCCGAGTTTGAAGTGGAAATCCGTTCCAGCTACGCAAGTTCGACTGCAGTTGTTCTTGTAAGAGACGTTTGACCTTTCAACTTTGACCTTCTCTTATCTGAAACGACTGCAGCCTTGACTTTGGGCCGCGGGTTCGGCTCCAAGTGCCTCATACCAGTCTGGTCGAAAAAGAGTATAAAAAAGACCAAAACCCGACAAATCGAAAATCGTAGCGTTGATTGTGTGACTCTGAATTGCAAAATCGCTTTTGTTACTGAATTAAGATTAAAAAGTTTGTTGTTTTCGTTCGTATTTGCACATATCTGCTCATATTTGTGAACAAACTATGCCTTACCTTACTTTACTAATCATTTGATCGCCTTTTTGTTGAATATAATATATTTTAGTAGAGGCGGAAGATACAATGGTTGTTTGCTGCTTGTAAAAGAAAAATGATTTCTATTTCTCTTAGTGTGTGTGTGCGTGAGTGTGTGTGTGTGTGTGTGTGTGTGTGTGTGTGTGTGTGTGTGTGTGTGTGTGTGTGTGTGTGTGTGTGTGTGTGTGTGTGTGTGTGTGTGTGTGAATGTGTGTGTGTGTGTGTGTGTGTGTGTGTGTGTGTGTGTGTGTGTGTGTGTGTGTGTGTGTGTGTGTGTGTGTGTGTAAATTATTGTAACCACCACAGTATCTTGATTTCACTTTGGACATCTACAATAATAAAAAAAGACTATCGAAATCCTACACTATCCTATTGTTTCACCTTCTTATTACAAATGTACTTATTGTAAGTCGCTTTGGATACAAGCGTCTGATAAAAACCCGAATGTACCACAGTCGGCTTTTACTGTTTTCTTTGAACCCCTTTTTAAAGATGTATGATGATGGAGGCGGAGTCTGAAACATGATAACGGAAATTCAGTCACTCCATAGGTCGACTCAAGTTACCCAGACTCCTCGAATGTGTGCAGGAATGTCTTCGCTGTGTTTTCGTGCGTTTCTAAGGAAACGGAGACTAGGTAGAGGGCGGACCTCCTCTATTAACACACACACACACACACACACGCACACGCACACGCACACGCACACGCACACGCACACACACACACACACACACACACAGCGCAAACTTTACAAGTGCAGTGCATGCGTATGAATCTAAACACAGGTCATTTTTGAGCGTAGAAGTGGGTTTAAAATGGAGACGCGTCTCGACGAAGTAACAAGCGGATCTCTCCCCCATTCCGTGAAGCAGTGGCAGCTCGCCAGCACCGATTACGAATTGAAGTCAGTCCGGACGCCTCCTCAGACTGGACGGACCCCCGGACCGGGTCGGGGCTCGTCCGGGACTCGCTTTAGCGCGTGGACTCCACTGGTCCACAAGCCATCCAACCAGCAGGTGCGTGCGGGGAGAGAGCGACGAGGCTCCGGTTGGGTAATAGGCGATCACCACGGGGGCGGTGGTGGTGAGTTATGAGAGGCTGGGAGTGAAGTGTGTTATCACTTTTATGTTCAATAGGACTGGTTGTTATTGCAAAGTTAGAATGTAAGATGTTTGTTGGATATATTGTGAAACTAATGTTAGCTCAACTCGCTTTGATTTAAAACTGCGTGTTTTGTTACTCATTGCCCTCTGGAAGTGGATTTACAGTTAATAATTTCCCCCTAAAATGTAATCAAGGAGTCCTACAGGTCTTTATAATAGACATATATGCCTATGTAGCCTAATTGTTTTATGCATATTTACATTTCCATTGACTGACAATTGACAATTGAACCAATGGAAACGCGTCACGGCTGTTCAAATGATTAATTATGCAATTAAGTAGTGGCCGAAGTGGAGCGCACATCTGGGGCCGTATTCACAAAGGATCTTAGGGCTAAAAGTAGGTCCTAACTGGCGAATTTAGGAGTAACTCCTATTCACAAAGTATTTTAGGCCTAAAAGTAGCACCTAAGTCTAGGAGAGCTTAAAAGTCCTCAAGAGGACTCCTAAGACCTATTCACAAAGAATCGTAAAATGCCTGCGAGACGAAATGTTAGGTTATTCAACTTGTTGTGGAGTTAATGCGCGATGCAATAACATCCCCGACTAACAGGAATAATCTTATTAGTCCCGAAATAAAATGTTTGGCCACACTACGTTATTAAGCAACAGGGGAAATGCAACTTTGCAATGCCGACGATTTAAAATTATCGCAACCATCAGTCAGCCGTGCCATAAACTTTCCTTTGGACATTCAACAATTACACAGGATCAAAGCCAACTTCATGGCAATTGCAGGTATGCCCGGTTTGGTCGGTGCTATTGAGGGGACGCACATAAAAATAATTGCGCCATCAAAAGACGAGGACGTGTTCGTCAATAGGAAGAAAGTGCATTCCATCAACACGCAGGTTGTTTTTGATGCAAATTTTAACATAGCCTACTGGATGTTGTTGCAAAGTGGCCTGGAGTTACCCATCCAAGACATTACAAGATGCAATGCAATAAAATAAGATCCAAAATGTATAATAAAGCAGATAAAATACGATAAATTAATTTGAATAGTACACGAAATGCCATCAGTAAGGATAATCCATAAAATAAAAGTGAGTTTTAAGAGATTTTAACGAGGATACTGAGTTATTTATAATCTATTATCTATATATTTAATGTTGCATTAATCCCGTTTTCTGTGTTCATCAGTTGTTCCAGGAGCGCAGTGTTCTGCTCCTCCATTGGTTCGATCTCTGGAGCGACGCGCAACGGAAGCAGCTGCTGCACGCGCTGCTGACGAGGTGCAGCCAATCACAGCTCAAGTAAACTTTTTTTACACCCGTCAATTGTCACCCATCAATTAACGTCAAATTTAGAGGCAATATAGAGAAATAGTGTGGTTTTATTATGTCACGTGGTCAAGCGAACGCGTGAGAGCCATAAAACTCAATCCAAACCAGTTTAAATCAAAGTAATGTGAGGCCAGTTGAAATTGCAGTTTTAAAGAGGCTCGGTTTTTGGGGTTCTGTCGCCATCTAGAGGACAAATCTGTCCATAAAGCGTTACCTTATGCATCTGTGGAGAGATTGCCCTTTATACTGAACCTTGAACCTCTGGGCCTAGATTCATCAGGGACTGACATTTGACCCCTAGACCTCTGGGTCTAGCTTCCTCAGGCATTAACCTTTGAACTCTTGAACCTAGATTACTCAGGGATTGACCTTTGACCCCTATGACATCTGGGTCTAGATTCCTCAGGGATAGATCTTTATCCTCTAGGACCTGTCTCTAGAATCATCAGGGATTGACATTTGACCTCTGGGCCTGGATTAATCAGTTATTAACCTTTGACCTCTGGGTCAAGATTCCTCAGGGTCTCTAAAGATTAACCTTTGACCTCTCGGACCTCTGGGACAAGATTTATCAGGGACTGACCTTTCACCCCTGACCCCCCAGGGTTCTGCATGGTTTAACCTTTGTCTGATGAACCCAAGAGCCTGGATTCATCAGGGATTAACCTTTTGACCTCTTGAACCTAGATTCCTCAGGGTTGAACCTTTGATCTCTGGGTCTAGATTCATCAGGGATTAACCATTTGACCTCTTGAACCTAGATTCCTCAGGGTTTAACCTTTGACCTCTTGAACCTAGATTCCTCAGGGACTGACCTTTGACCCCTGACCCTTCAGGCTCTGCCGGGACTGGCTGATGGCCTCCCTCCCGGTGGTCCGGGTGGACTTCACCGCCGTGCTGCCTCGGTTCCTGGGCCTCTACGTCCTGTCCTTCCTCTCCCCCCGCGACCTCGCCGCCGCCGCCCAGGTCAGCTGGCACTGGAGGAGCCTGGCCGAGCAGGTGAGGGGTCAAGGTCAGGGGTCAGGGGCCTGCTGACCTCTCCATGGCAGTATCATAGTGGCCGCCAGACTTTGGATTTACTTTTAAGACTGATTTGGGAGATGAGGTATGATCTGTCCTGACTGACTCTCTCTCCGTCTCTCTCCATCTCTCTGTCTGTTTCTAACTGTCTGTCGCTCCCTCTTCCCTCTCTCTTTCTCTCTAATCCTCTTTCTCTCCCCCCCTCTCTTCCCCCTCTCTCTCTCCCTCTGCGATTCCCTCTATTTTTGTCTCTCCCTCTCTCTCACTTTCTGTCTCTGTCTCTGTCTCTGTCTCTGTCTCTGTCTCGCTTTGTCTCTCCCCTCTCACCACCCTTTCTCTCTCTCTCTCTCTCCCTCCTCTCTCTCCCCCATCTCCCCCACTTCTCTCCCCCCTCCCTCTCATTCTCTCTCTCCCCCCCTCTCCCCTCCCTCCCCCCTTTAGGACTGCCTATGGTCCGGCCGGTGCCTCCGTCGGGGGTGGTTCCTCCCTTACTCCCCCGGGGTGAGGGAGGGAGGGGCCTGGAGGGACCACTATGTCTCCTGCGTCTCCACCCTGGACTGGAGCCCGGCCGACACCCCCCCTCTTAGGGTCTGGGAGGAGGTGGAGGAGGAGGAGGAGGAGAGGAGGAGAGAGTTCATCAGAGAGAGACTGCACCAGGAGAAGGGGGAGTTAGGGGGGAGATGGAAAGGGAGAAACAATTTAAATTGAGAGAAAGGGGTAGAGAGTAAAGGGGAGAGAGAAAGGGAGAAAAAAAATAAAATGGAGAGAAAGGGGGGGGGGGGGAAGGGAGACAAAATTAAAATAGAGAAAATGGGGGAGAGAGGAAGGGGAGAGAAGAATTGAGACAATGAAATTGGTGAGAAAGGGCTCGATAGAAAGGAAGACAAATTAACAATAGAGAGAAAAGGGGACAGAGTAAAGGGAAGAAAAAAAGGGAGAGAAAATGAAAATGGGGAAGAGGAAGGGGGAGAGAAGAATGGAGACAAAATGAAATAGGTGAGAAAGGCGGCGAGAGAAAGGGAGACAAAATGACAATAGAGGGAAAGGGGGAGAGAGAGAAAAGAAAATGGAGGGAAAGGGGGGAGAACTGGAGAGAAACGGGGAGAGAGGTAGAAAAAATGGAGAGAAAGGGAGAAAATAAAAAAAAAGATTAAGAGGGAGGGAAATACCCAGTCTAAACAGAGAGAAAGAGAGACCTTTTTATTATATTGTTCACCTGCTTTGGCAATGCAAATGTATATTTAGATTGCCTATGAACCTTTATTGAATTTAATTTAATTGACTCCTCTTCTCTCCTACAGGCCTGCGTCTGAGGACCAGGCGGGCCTGGGGCAGTCGCCTGCCCTCCGCGGCCCACCCGCGGTGGCCCGTCCCTGAGGAGACGGTGAGCGGTTGCCCCTGGCCGTCCTGGAGCTCAGCGGGAGAGGGTGTGGTCCCCGGGGTGGGGCTGAGACACAGAGAGGGGAAGGGGACGGCTGGGTCATCGCTGAGGGCTGGGAGAGCCGCCATGATGTCTGGAGGACTCGGGTTGGTGGTTGAGATCCTGTCTGTCCGTCTGCCTGTCTGCCTGTCTGTCTGTCTGTCTGTCTGTCTGTCTGTCTGTCTGTCTGTCTGTCTGTCTGTCTGTCTGTCTGTCTGTCTGTCTGTCTGTCTGTCTGTCTGTCTGTCTGTCTGTCTGTCTGTCTGTCTGTCTGTCTGTCCCTTTAAGACATTGTTATGTTTTGATCCTGTCCATCTCCCTTCCTCCATCACAGACGGAGCAGAAGAGAGGGAGAGCTGACCTCCACCCTCTCTACACCCCCTCCTCCCCCTCTAAACCCCCCCGTCCCAGTGCTGCTGGTGTCCAACAGGATCCCCGCCTACGAGGTGGATCCCCGCCTCTCTCTCTCTCTCTCTCTCTCTCTCTCTCTCTCTCTCTCTCTCTCTCTCTCTCTCTCTCGTCCAATCACAGGTAGAGGGTTATTGCATGGTATAGACCTCTGAAGAATTAAGTCCCGCCTCCGAGGCTCCCAGTTCCCTCGGTCAAATGCCTATGTGAAATAACAGGGTGTCTTTTTTAAAGATCGTACATACCAAACTTTAACTGTCTGTGCCGTTAAAGTAGTTAACTATTTTGAAGAAGCATGGTCTGCGCAGATTTAGTGCATCACGACTCTCCAAGTCAAGATTGAAGAGTTGACACCATGGCACGTGAAATTGTCATGTTTTGACACAATATCTCAATATCAGCCAACAAACTCTTATCACGGTCAAAACAAAAAGTTAAGTCGTGGGTGCGTCACAGGGGAAGGTTTTGGTGCGCGACTCAATAGAACTCTCTCTCTCTCTCTCTCTCTCTCTCTCTCTCTCTCTCTCTCTCTCTCTCTCTCTCTCTCTCTCTCTCTCTCTCTCTCTCTCTCTCTCTCTCTCTCTCTTCCACCCCCCCTCCAGCTGGTGATGTGTGGTACCAGGTCAGAGGTGGTGCTGGTTCTCTACGACCAGAGGGGCACCCTTCCGGCCCTCCTAGCCCAGCTGCAGAGGGTCCTGGCTGGGCGCGCCGCCTGCCGGCTCGGCCTCCTCTGCCCCGGAGGCACGGAGGAACTGCAGGTGGTCCGCGGTGAGGAACCGACCCCACACAAAGTGACACAGAAAACATGACAAATATGATGATGAGGGGGATTAGGAGAAGCATGACGTCATAAGAGGCGTTAGGCACTGACTTTGCATGCGTTCAAAAGTTTGGGGTCAACCAGGCAATTTCATGGTTGCCATGAAAACTCACTTTCATTCAACAGTTTTCAGCTGTGTGGGCATAATCGAGAAAAAGAGATTTTGGACATAGGGCCTGATTCCCAAGTTAGCATTGGTGTTCTTTATTGGAGACAGTTTTGAACATAATTCATTCAGTCCTTCAAGTTGCAGAGTTTGCGCGTGCTAGGCTAGCGCAAGGCAACGGGCAATACTAGCCTGCTAATAAAACAGTTTTACCCACTCCACATTACACCCGAGGCAAATCAACTATAACGCCAGACAGTCGATGTAAATGTCTGTTGATAGAATAATGTTAGAAATAAAACCAACCTTGCATTCCATTTTGAGGGATTTGCTGTGTCTCAGCAGCAGCGTTATATTCCTGGTAGTAGGCTACAGCAGCGGCAGACTGATACCTAGGTTAAATTCCGCTGCTGCTGAGAAAGTAGTCCCTCAAAACGCGATGATTCATGCGATACAAGGTTAGTTTTATTTCTAACATTATTCTATCAACACAGACATTTACATCTATAGTCTGGCGTTATAATTGATTTACCTCGGGTGTACTGTGGAGTGGGTAAGACTGTTTTATTAGCAGGAGCACGAGCGAACTCTGCAACTAGAAGGACTGAATGAAATGGGTGGAAAACTATCTCCAATGATAAAGAACACCAAGGCTAACTTGGGAATCAGGCCCTGGCTGTTTCCCAAAGTGAAGGCTGCAGCCTTGCTAGGACGCGTCCTTGCTAGTCGCGTCCTATGGAGATGAGACTAGAGTGCTAGCTCTAGTGCTTCCTAGCGTTTGTAACGTCTGACTTTGGGAACGACTTGGTAGTGTGGAAGCGCTTCCGCTTCCGCATTTTAATACTGCGTGTCAGCTTGTAAACACATGTGCGCTTTTGAATAAAACATGGCAGCAATCAAGCTGATCGATATTTATTTGACTTTTGTCTGTTATGAATGCGGTCATGTCTCCTTCGCATGGAGCCTCTTTGGGGAAGTCACAAAAGCTTTGTTGTGGTTGATCGAATTGTCTTTATTAAAAGGAAAATTCATTCAATTTTTATAAAACTAAGTGAAATTGTCTGAGAACTTAATTCATGCATCACATTTACAGTACGGTTGACTACTATTATGCAGGGGGGAAAAGACAAAGAAAGAGATGATAAACGTGTATTTATTTGGATATATTATTTAACTGATCCGATTCATTCATTCATATATGCCTACAATCTACCAGTGCTTTGAACACATAAGTATATCATATAAAATACAATTATATACGTTCCTTAAAAATTACAAACATTGCAAATGATCGGTTGTGCATTCATTTTACAACATTGGATAGTGGCACTATCCCTTCCACCGGTAAACATGTTTGTGCGCCACCCTAAGGCGCACAAAAGCCTCCGTTTGCTGGGCTGACCCTAAAAAAAACGATTCAACACAAACATAAATAGGTATAGGCCTACATTAATAATGTAATCTTGTGAGCGAGTAAATTGACATTGGTGACAGTGGTGTTTAACACCAGCTACGTCCATGCAAAATATAGCAATCATTAAGTTGCAAAAACGTTTGAAAAGTGGCACAGGTCTTTAGGCTTGATTATTTGCATTAACATGATGAATCTATAAAAAGCAATACGGCACAAAATATTTCTGAAAACTAATATAACTTCACTTCATTTGAACGTGTAGCCTACTGCTCTGCCATTTTCAAGAACCCGCCCAGTGAACGCAGAGGATTGTGGGTAGTTTTGGCTCGTCTAGGATGCAGCGATGCATCCTTGAAAAATCTCGGAATTCTCAAAAACGAAGTACCCGAAAAGGGGGCGTATTTCGAGTGTCCTCAACATTGGAACAGTGCTTGTCGGCGTTCGATGACGTAGCGTCCTTAAAACGGCGGCCGTTGAGCATGCTTCCTTGACATTGGGAAACAGCCCCTATGTCCGAAATTCCGAACTACCACTTTAAGGATACCTTTAACTTTTGACCTTTGACCTTCCAGGTGTCAGCCTGTCAGAGCAGAGTGTGCTGGTCCCCAGCACCAGGGACTTCTGGGAGAGAATGTGTGGCTGGGTCATACCAAGTGAAAAAGGAGGAGGGGTGGATATCTTTTCACCCCTCGCTGCCTCTGGTCTGTAGACACACACACTCACGCATGCACACTCGTTCTCACTCATTCACACTCTCTTTCTCCCCCACACACACACACATCTCTGAACTTTAAAGAAGAATGTGATGCTCTCAGAACACATCTTTCTCCATTCTAATGATATGCTTCGAAGTATATATACTTTTTATACTAATTCAAAGTAAAGTAAGTAAGTCCTTCAGAAAAGCTAATATTAAGCATTATTCATTATGTCTTGTACCTCCCCCTCCCAGCCAGAGGGGTCGCTCTCATGTTGACCCTGTCCACCATCACCGGTCTGGAGGTCTGTGCTCCCATGGGGCTGGCCACCGGAAGCTTCCAGAACAGTTAGTAGACTTTACCTCAGTGTTACCGTTAAAACTAGCTTCAACACCTGGGTCGGTTAACGAGCACCTGGGCGCGCCTGTCCAATTAGATCTCCGGCGGGACGGACTCATTGGCTGTTTCCCAAAGTGAAGGCTGCAGCCTTGCTAGGACGCGTCCTTGCTAGTCGCGTCCTATGGAGATGAGACTAGAGTGCTAGCTCGAGTGCTTCCTAGCGTTTGTAACGTCAGACTTTGGGAACGACTTGGTAGTGTGAAAGCGCTTCCGCTTTTTAATACTGCGTGTCCGCTTGTACACACATGTGCGGTTATGAATAAAACATGGCAGCAATCAAGCTGATCGATATTTATTTGACTTTTGTCTGTTATGAATGCGGTCATGTCTCCTTCGCATGGAGCCTCTTTGGGGAAGTCACAAAAGCTTTGTTGTGGTTGATCGAATTGTCTTTATTAAAAGGAAAATCCATTAAATTTTTATAAAACTAAGTGAAATTGTCTGAGAACTTAATTCATGCATCACATTTACAGTACGGTTGATTACTATTATGCAGGGGGGAAAAGACAAAGAAAGAGATGATAAACGTGTATTTATTTGGATATATTATTTAACTGATCTGATTCATTCATTCATATATGCCTACAATCTACCAGTGCTTTGAACACATAAGTATATCATATAAAATCCAATTATATACGTTCATTAAAAATTACAAACATTGCAAATGATCGGTTGTGCATTAATTTTACAACATTGGATAGTGGCACTATCCCTTCCACCGGCAAACAAATGTTTGTGCGCCACCCTAAGGCGCACAAAAGCCTCCGTTTGCTGGGCTGACCCTAAAAAAAACGATTCAACACAAACATAAATAGGTATACATAAATAATGTAATCTTGTGAGCGAGTAAATTGACATTGGTGACAGTGGTGTTTAACACCAGCTACGTCCATGCATAATATAGCAACGTATCATTAAGTTGCAAAAACGTTTGAAAAGTGGCACAGGTCTTTAGGCTTGATTATTTGCATTAACATGATGAATCTATAAAAAGCAATACGGCACAAAATATTTCTGAAAACTAATATAACTTCACTTCGTTTGAACGTGTACTTCTCTGCCATTTTCAAGAACCCGCCCAGTGAACGCAGAGGATTGTGGGTAGTTTTGGCTCGTCTAGGATGCAGCGATGCATCCTTGAAAAATCTCGGAATTCTCAAAAACAAAGGACGCAAAAATGGCGTGGCTTTCGAGTGTCCTCAACATTGGAACAGTGCTTGTCGGCGTTCTATGACGTAGCGTCCTTAAAAGGGCGGCCGTTGAGCATGCTTCCTTGACATTGGGAAACAGCCATTGAGCTCAGCCAATCGCCTGGCTGATACACAGGACTCCCCTCAAAAACAAGTCTGTGTTGTACTAGCCCAGGGGTCCGCAACCTCTACCATCCAAATAGACATTTCATTTTCATTTCATCAAATATAATATATCAGGAGGATACCTTTGTTGACAAATTATGAAAAGATTTTATTTTCACTATTTAGCGGCACAGTAACAACTTGATCTAAAAAAAGGTGTTCCCTCTGAAATAGCAAATATAAAGTTATTTACTAATAAAAAAAATTGATGCTACAGGGAGCCACGGTAGAGGGGGGTAAGAGCCGAATTTAGCTCCCGAGTCGCGGGTTGGAGACCTCTGTACTTGCCTGACATCGAATATTATGTTTCTCGGAATTATTACATTTATCAGAAATAATTGGAATCGATACATGTCTCTTCCCCCCATCTAGTCTTGAGTAGATGGACGTCCAGCAGCAGCCGTCACCTCCGTGTGCGTGAGGAGGAGGAGGAGCTTGAGGAAGAGGAGGAACTTGAAGAGGGGGGCGGGGCCCACGCGCTATGCTACGTCCATGAGGCCGTGCTGAGGGGGTGGTGCCTCCAGGCCCAGTGGATGGAGGAGGCCCTGGGGGAACTCAGGGGCCTCTTGGGGCCCCGGTTGCACGGGGTCAGCCTGGAGGCCCGGGGCCGTGCCCTGGGTGGGTGGATACACACACAGACGCACAAACACACTAATTCACAAACAAATACGCAAACAAACAAATGCGCAAGCAAATACACAACAATCAAACGCACAAACAGACGCAAACACACAAACATACAAACATGCAACATGCAAGCATGCAAACACACACACGTGTGTTTTCACAGAAATTAACATGCAAACACACGTGCAAAAAAATCACACAATCATGCAAACAAAAACGCGAACACACAAAAACACAATTAAACAAATACACACACCGCGTGACAAATCCCCACCTGACCCTCGTCCCCCACTTCCTGTGCCGTGTTAGGTCACTTCCTGTGGGACAGGGTGTCCCTGGAGGACGTGTGTGTCTCTGCCCCCCTGACCCGGGCTCTGATCGAGGGGCTGTCCGTGCTGAAGGGGGGGGCGGAGGTGGGATGAATCGCCGTGGTTACTGTCAACTCACTCAATCTCTCTCTCTCTGTCTTTCGCTTTCTCTCTCGCTTTCTCTCTCACTGTCTCTCTCTCGCTCTTGCTCTCTCTCTCTCCCCCTGATTCTCCCCCTCTCACTCACTTACGGGGGTGGAATGGGGATCGCCATGGTTACGGCAGCATCCCTTAACCTTGTTAATAAAACATTTTTTATTAGTTGTTTTTGAACTGTGTGTTTGTGTGTTTGTGGTGCTCCAGACTCGGCCGCTGCGGTCGCTGGCGGCGTTCCTGTCCCGACGGAGTGAGGAGGAAGAGGAGGTGAAGGAGGACGGACAGCCCACAGACTCGGAGGACAGGGGGACAGAGGGGGGAGAAGACCTCCTAAGGGCTGGCCCCGCCCCTTTACCTGAGCTGGCTCAGGTGGGTCGGGTTTGATCCTCCCTCCCTCCCTCCCTCCCTCTCTTCCTCCCTCCCTCCCCCCATCCTTTCTGAGAGCGCTCTTTGGTTCAGCTGAAATTAAGGGTCTGACGATAGTTGCTAACATTGACATCTCTGTCTGTCTATCTCGCTCTCGCTCACTCTCATCTAGGGATGGGAATCGAGAACCGGTTCTTGTTCAGAACCGGTTCCGAGTCAACCGATTCCTTGGAATCGTTAGCAAGCCTGCTTAACGATTCCGCTTATCGGTTCCGGTCGCGGTAAATGCGTCGTGACGTCACACACACGCTGCTTTGATTTGGTTCAGAACGCAGCAAACATGTCGCCGCCGAGGAAGAATCGCATTGTGCGTTCACACCAAACGCGACGGGGCGACAAGATCCCATACAAAGTGAACGTAGAGACGCGTATAAGGGCGAGTTTTTCGCGGGAGAAAACCGATGACAAGTTTTTGTCGTGATGACAGCCAATCAGCGTTCAACAGCGTGATAACTGAGTGTCAGTTTAATTTTGTTACAAGTTGAATGCAAATGAGCACTGTTAGAATTCCAAAAGGCACAAGCTCTTACTTGGCTGTTTTCAGTCTGTGTTTTTAGTTGTATGGCACATAATGATGGCATTTGGGCTTAAAAAGCGAAACATATATTTTTTCTTCTAGACCAATTGATTTGAAAATGTACAATTTCCTAATACTAGAAGCACTTCTGATCAGATATTAAAGAGATGTAATGCAAACAAACACATTTATACTTATTTTCTCACCCAATGAGAATCGATAAGAGAATTGATAAGGAATCGGATCGATAAGCAGAATCGGAATTGGAATCGGAATCGTGAAATTCTTATCAATTCCCATCCCTACTCTCATCCCTCTCCCTCTCTGTTGCTCTCGCTTTCTCTCCCTCTCTCTCTTACTCCCTCACTCACTTACTCTCTCTCCCTCTCTCTCTCTCTCCCCCTCCCTCTATCCCTCCCTCTAGATGGCTCTAGACTGGAGGGGGGCGGTGGTGAAGGAGTTGTATCACAGTGAGCAGCAATACCAGTCCAGACTGGCCTCTGTCTTAAAGGTACAGACACATTAATATATATAAGGTACCCTATGGATTATATTACTTTATTATACAGCTCTTCTCAATGCTGTGGAACACTCTGTTGTGAATTCTTTTACGATAATTGACCGTTGCTAAGCATATAATGACCGCTGTCAAGGAAAGGGGATTTTTTGCATCTGATTCTGGTCTTTGGTATTACTCCGCAAGTAGTCCGGTAATTTATCAACCCCAGCGCATTCGGTTGCTAAGCGGCCTCAACATCAACCGTTTTGGCAAGCAGCCGTGTAATAAGCGGGATAATGTATAGAACGTCGCCGGTCAGTATCGAAAATAAGTCCCTTCAGGGCTTATTTTCCCGATAATGACTGGCGTTCTATATATTATCCCTTGCGTATTACATATAGACATTACATTACTGTCTTAAAGGTACAGGCACATTATCATAGGTACCCTATGGATTATGTTAAATCCATAGGGATTTAGCATAATTTGTATTACTTAATAATTTAGTCAATTATATTTCTGAGTTTGTGTGTGTATGTGTGTCTGACTGAGTGTGTGTCTGACTGCTTGTGTGTGTGTTTGTCTGACTGTTTGTGTGTGTGTGTGTGTGTGTGTGTGTGTGTGTGTGTGTGTGTGTGTGTGTGTGTGTGTGTGTGTGTGTGTGTATATGTATGTGTGTTTGTGTGTGTGTGTGTGTGTGTGTGTGTGTGTGTGTGTGTGTGTGTGTGTGTGTGTGTGTGTGTGTCTCAGGTGTACCACGAGCCCCTCACTGCGGCGGTGGACTCTAATCGACCAATCATCAGCCAGGCCAGTGTCCATGTGATCCTCAGCCCTGTGGAGCAAATCCTGCACCTCAACAGGTGTGTGTGTGTGTGCGCGCGTGTGTGCGTGCGTGTGTGTGTGCGTGTGTGTGTGTGTGTGTGTGTGTGTGTGTGTGTGTGTGTGTGTGTGTGTCTGACTGTGTGTGTGTGTCTGCAGGGCATTCCTGCGGGCCCTGGGGCCCCGGCTGGCCCTCTGGGGCCCCGGTCAGTGTGTGGGGGCAGTCCTCCTCCAGCTCTGCTCTAAGCTCCGCCTCTACCTCAACTACCTCCACCAGTACCCCTCCGCTCTGAGGGCCGTGGACGAGGTCGGTGGACACGCCCCCAACCCTCTCACTCACTCACACGTTCACCCTTGCAATCGTCCACTCAATCACAAATGAATCAATCCACTCATTTAATAAGAATCAGTTGTCCACTAATTCACTCGTTTACTCTTTCACTCTTTCACCATTTCACTTTGTCACTCAACAAAATAACAAATTATTCAATTTACTCATTCACTCGATCGACAATGAATCAGTTGTTCACTTGTTCATTCGAACACTTGTGCAGGCATTCACTTATTCACACTCACTCATTCACTCCTTTACACATCTACATATTCACAATTGATAACATTTACTAATTTGATCATCCACTCATTGACTAATGAGTCTGTTTACTTGAACCCTCGTTCACTCGTCCACACACTCACATAATTTTTTACTTTTTAAACTTTTTTAAACTTTTTAAATCGTCTCAGTCGATATTGAATCAGTTTAACACTTGAGGAGGCATTCACTTATTCATCCTTTCACTCATTTACTCATTCATTCTTTCACAAAATTACAAAGGATTCCTTTAACTAATCCACTCATTCAACAATGAATCTGTTCACTTGATCACTTGAACACTTCTAGGCAATCACTTATTCACTCATTCACCCCTACACTCATCCACACAATCATTTACTAATTTTATCATCCGCTCATTCAATTAGAATTCTGTTCACTTGTAGACTTAAAGATCAAAGTTCAAAAGCTATATTTGTCCAACATGTTGCCATATTAGAATATTTTCTTTGATTGAAGGCAATCTGTTCTCTAATTGTGTGTATGTGGTGCTTCTGTAAAAAGTTTGTTGTCTGTGTGTATTGCCTTGGGTGTGAAGGATTTTGTGCAGAGATTTTTTGGCTAGAGGCACTCCTGCCTGATGGAAGCAGCTCAAAACAGCCGTGGAGGGGGTGGGAGGGATCCAGGAGAATGGAATTGGTCTTCCTTTCCACTGCTTGAGTGTGCAAGTCTGAAAGCTGTTTTTGTTGGATGCTGGTTATCTTGTTTGCCTGCTTAATTATCCTAGCCAGTTTTCCCTGGCATCTGCTTGCTAGGAAGCTGTGCCAAGATGTAATGTTGAAGGAGATGACAGATCCGATCAGCGTCTGATAAACCGTTAATGAAATGACCTTTCTGACATCGAACCCTTTCAGCTTCCTCAGGGGACACATTGTTGTGTCCCCCTCAGGGGACACATGTTGCGCTTTTTTGTAAACTCTGTCTCCGTGCTGGGTGAAGGACAGGCGGTGGTCAATATGGGTGCCAAGGTACTTGAAATGTTTAACCTGTTCAACCACTTGCCCCTCCAGCCTTAAAGGTGTGGAGAGTGGATGTGGGGTTTCGGGTGCCCAGCACCTATCAACACAGTTCTTTGGTCTTGCTGATGTTTAGTTGCAGTGAGCTCTCCTTGAACCACAGGGCCATGGTGCTGACATACTGCCTGGAAGTGGACAGGGTGTGCTCGTCTGTCAGGTTGACCACCAACGGCATGTCACCAGCATATTTGAATAGTTTTAGTCCAGTGATCTTGCAGGGGATCTCATTTGTGTATATAGAAAAGAGAATTGGTGACAAGACACATCCCACATCTTAAACTTATTTGCAGGCGTTCACTTATTCACCCATTCACTCGTTCACTCTTTCACTCATCCACACAAATGATTCAACTTGAACATTTTGAAGGCATTCATGATTCACTCTTTCACTCATCCTCTCAGTCAATAATGAATCAGTTCACTTGAACCCTTGAGCAGGCATTCAGTCATTCACTTGTTCAGTCTTTCACTCATCCACACATTCACACATGATTAAATTCACTCTTTTTATCATCCAGCTGTTCACTTTCTCACTTATACACATATGCAAGCATTTAGCTATTCATACTTTCACTCATTCACCCAATCAAACATCAGACATTCACTCATTCAAACATTACATTTTTAGATTTTGCAAATGTTGCTTAATGTGTGTGTGTGTGTGTGTGTGTGTGTGTGTGTGTGTGTGTGTGTGTGTGTGTGTGTGTGTGTGTGTGTGTGTGTGTGTGTGTGTGTGTGTGTGTGTGTGTGTGTGTGTGTGTGTGTGTGTGTGTCACAGTGCAGGGAGAAGATCCCGGCCTTCCGGGCATTCCTGAAGAGGGCAGACAGAACGATAGCGACGCACATGTTGAGGTACACACACAGACACTTAACCTTCTACATCATCTAATACATGATTGATTACATTTCAATTGTCGTGTTTTCCATTTTAAATTGTGTGTCCATGTTGTTTCTGTGTGGTGTGTTTGGATTTGTGTGTCTTGTGTTTGTGCTGTACGTGTCTACATGTTGAATGTGTGTGTATCCTCATGTGTTGTGTTTGTACGTGTGTTTTACGTGTGTGTCTCCACATGTTTGTGTGTGTGTGTGTGTGTGTGTGTGTGTGTGTGTGTGTGTGTGTGTGTGTGTGTGTGTGTGTGTGTGTGTCTCCACATTTGTTTGTTTGTCTCTGATAGAGCCATCAGACGGATGGCTCTATCAAAAGTGAAACACTTATCCGCCAGTGTGCATATATAACGAAAGGTCCTGCAGGACTTCAACAAGAAAACGGTTCAGACAGTGAGAGGATGGCTCGGTCCGAACTGTCGTACAACCCTCGACGTCCTTCTTCACAGCAGACGTGAGGGGGCCTTAGGAGTTCCAGACTTTGAATGAACTTGCATCGCCACTAGGCTGTCCAATTTATTAAAGGTACCATGACATGCCACCAGGTGTGAGTGTGATTAGCCGTTACAAGCCGTTTTGAAAATCTGCCCCTTCTGGCATCACAAGTAGGCGTGTCCGCCTAGAATCTAGATGTTTGACGAATACATGAGCAACGTTTTCTACAGTCCACTGGGTAGGCTGGTAGGCTGATCTACCAGTGGACGGTAGCAAACGAATGACGCAGAGGAACTTTCCTTGCGTGCCAAGCCGCGACCGAACCAGTGGGAATTTAACCCTTTGTGTACCGCATGAGGCGCTTTTCCTTCGTTTCAATCTGAATATTGGTGGGGACATTTCAGTCGTCTTTAGGTCCCCACGCCAATCTACGCCACTGCTCGTTCCCACTCCCCATTATGCATGCATCATGGAAAGGCGCAGAAAATCGAATCCATATCCACATATAATTAAACGGCTGCATTTTAACAAAGGTCTTTATATATCCAGGCATGATAGGATTGTGGACATGGGCCCTATCTTGCATCGAACGCAATTGACTTTCTACACCAACGCATATATCTTTGCTACTTTGCAACCAGCGCAAAGCCGATTTTCCCCCACAGCAATCCTGAGCCGCTAAACTTGCGCCCTGAGAGGCGTGTTGGCGAAAAGCAGAGGCGTGTTCCGGCACAAATGATACATGATGCTATCTTATAGATCGATAAAGCAGTTGCGCAACTGACCGACAAATACCTGGTCTAAGTGCACTTGCGGATAGCGCTATTTTGAGTACCATGGCAGGTCGGAACTGCAACATAAGCTTACACACCAGTAGGCTATACACACTTTTTTTTCCCATAGGGACTGCATGAATGAACAGTGTAGTAGGCTATGCCATGCGTTAAAATAATGATAATAATAACAATAATAAACTCGAGCAAAGTAGCCTATATCCCAGCCTTCCAATACAAAATCTCCTTTTACGGTAAATGATAACATTGGTTAAATTATTTGGGAAAGAACAGATGATAAATGGGTAAGTTGTATTCAAATCAATGCATCTGCAAACACCGTACAGAAAACACATATTTTCCTGACAGACATCGTGTACAAGCCAATAACTTTAAGGATTTCTGAGAATTTGGTCGTGAGAAAACATAGTTTTACTGCGAGTGAGTGTTAAAAAGAATGAATGAATGCCGGCGCGCATGCGTGCCTCCATCTGTTTGAACGCACGCAAACCAAACACGTAACGCATAATACAGTCCATGGTTATGTACATTAACGGGGGAACACATGCATATTAGGAGCACAAGTCGATAATGATAATGTTTACAATACTGGTAAAGAAACGATGTGTGTTAATGTATTGCCGCATATCATTAAATAGACCAACAGTTGCGGCCACAGGACCACATATCATATGTGTGTTAAGTTTTCTTTGCCGAAATTTACATGACGACTCAGTATTTTGGAAGTTGTAGAAAAAAACGCTATTGTGAATTAGGCCATATTATTTGGCCATAAATTGAGCCATTTGAAGTTTACAATTCATGTGGTCATGCATCTGTCTCATCGGAGACTGCAAACGCTGCAAACGTCAAAATATAAATTTGTCAGATTCAAATGCGCTCATGGCTCTTAAAGGGGATGGGAGATTACCTTCTCATTGGTTTATTGCATGTTACGCCCAAACCACACCTAAGGTTAATTAGGCTACTTTGGGGCAACCCTTTTTAGATTTGCGTCGGGTGCAAGAGTCATTAATCCGCCCGTATAATCACAACAGCGGCAGCGACCCACAAAGCTACTTCCGTTTTGCGCTTCTCACTTGCATTTCAGACTGTTAAAATAGGGTAGAGCTTAGATCGGGCCCAGAAAATCAAGCCCGAGCCCGGTATAACGGCATCGAAAGAGGTAAAAACCATTGCATGCTGAGAGTTTCGGTTAGGATGGGGAGATTGTCGGTCTTGTCCACGCCAGTCGCAGGGAGCGTGACGTCCCATACGAGACGTGTAGTCGTTCTCATTGTGTTTTCTCTACAGCCTTTAACTGAACAATTGCACAATAAACGGTCAAACTCTTACTTGAAAAATTATTATTTGGACCCACACAAAACATATGTGTAATCCAAGGCATTAAATAACTGGGATCAGAAAATAATACATTTCTTTCCATTGACTCCCATTCTAATTTTCCTCGCCCAGAGGTCGCATGAGGGGTCTACGGGAAGGGGCGTGCTTACGAGCTCTATATAAATTTGTTCATTCTGGGAGTAGGATGCTGTTTTGATTCAAGTCTAGAGGAGGCTTACTAAACAAAGCTGGTAAAATATCAACAAAGTACAACAAGGATCTGGCCTTGGCTATAAATGTCATTATCTTGTAGTTATCTTTGGCAAAAGCAAGGGCAAAACAACTTGCCATCTTATGTTCAATATCCTCCATTATTGGAAGTTGCCTCATTTGGGAGCGAAGGTGTTGTGTGTATCCATAATCTGCTGTTTGGACTGTCATCATACCCACATTGCTGGATCATGCCTGAGCAATGTTTTGAATCTCCAACATTTATTTCCTTACTTATATTTATTATGAATTGCGAACATAAATAAAGAAGTTAAAATGTGTCTCTCCGCATTTGTGTGTGTGTCTCCACATGTGTGTGTGTCTTCGTGTGCGTGTGTTTCCACATGTGTGTCTGCACATATGTGTGTGTCACCTTGTGTGTGTCTGTGTGTCTCCACATGTATGTGTGTGTGTTTCCACGTGTCTGCACATGTGTCTCCATGTTGTGTGTGTGTCTGTGTGTGTCTCCACATGTATTTGTGTGTTTCCACATGTCTGTGTGTCTCCGTTTGTGTGTCTTCGTGTCTCCACTTGTGTGTCTCCGTGTGTGTGTGTGTGGGTGTGTTTGTGTATGCCTGTCTCCGTGTGTGTCTGTCTGTTATTACGTTACTCTTTCTCCACGTGTGTGTGTGTGTGTGTGTGTGTGTGTGTGTGTGTGTGTGTGTGTGTGTGTGTGTGTGTGTGTGTGTGTGTGTGTGTGTGTGTGTGTGTGAAGCCTCCCAGAGCTGCTGCTCTCCCCTCTCTGGCGGCTGGAGGAGTACGTCACTCTGCTCCAGGCTCTCTCTCTGACCACGCCCCAAGACCACCCTGACCACGCCCCCCTGGCCCACGCCCTCGTTGCCATGACGCGCCACCGCGAGTTCATACGTAAGGTGACCAATCAGAGCCCAGCGAACGCAACGCACCAATCACAGCAATCCAATTGAAAAGCACCAATCGCAGCCCAGGAGAGAGAAAGAGAGAGAGAATCAATCAGACACACAAATAAATACACACTAGTGGAGACACACAAAATTACAACACATAAACACACATACACTTGTGGAGACACAAAATTACAATACATACACACACACACTCACAACAGATGTTGAGACACGGATAAACAACACACACATTCAACATGGAAACACATAACGCTCCAATCACAGCCCACCAATCACATCCCTCCAATCACATCCCTCCAATCACAGCGCACCACTATATGATCAACACTATCTCTTCCTCAGATGAAGAGTAGCTCGGAGAGAGACCGACTGATGGAGGAAACCCAGAGAGAGATCAAGGGCTGTCCGGTAAGACTCTACTCTGGTCTCTCTCTCTCTCTCTCGCTCTCTCTGACTATAGTGTCTCTCTCTGTCATTCTTTCTTTCTTAAATTCCCCTGTGTGTGTGTGTGTCAGGACCTCCGTGAGGGGGACAGGCAGCTCATCCTGACCCAGGACGCTGCCTTGCTCCAGAGCCCTGGGGAAGACCTCCCCCACTCCCTGAGGTGAGGGACAACGCGCCACACACACACACAGATACAGACACAGACACAGACACGGACACACACACACACACACACAGACACACACACAGACACACACATACAGACACACACACACACAGACACACACACACACACACACAGACAGACGGACAGACAGACACAGACAGACACAAACGTATGTGTGTGTGTGTGTGTGTGTCAATTGTGTGTGTGTGTCAATGTTACGTGTGTGTTTGTGTGTGCCAATGTTATAATTGTCAAGGTTGTGTGTGTGTGTCAATGTTGTATGTGTCAATTGTTTGTCAATGTCGTTTGTGTGTGTGTAAATGATGTCTGTGACACACACACACACACACACACACACACACACACACACACACACACACACACACACACACACACACACACACACACACACACACACACACACGTGAGTTTGTCTGTGCGTGTGTCAATGTTGTGTTTGTGTGAGTGTCAATTTTGTGAGTGTGTGTGTCAATGTTGTGTGTGTGTGTCAATGATGTGTGTGTGTGTGTGTCAATATTATGTGTGTTTCTGTGTGTCACGTGTGTGTTATATACTTACTCAATGTTTATGTGTGTATTTGTGTGTCTGCATTTTGTGTTTTATTTTAAACTTTAATTTGTGTTTTCGTTCATTTCTGCTTTTGTGTTTCTGTGTGTGTTTGTGCGTTTGTTTCTTTGTGTGTGCGTGCGTGTGTCTATGTGTGAGTTTGCGTGTGTGTGTACATGCGTGTTTGTCCCTGTGTGTCTGTGTCCCTGTGTGAGTGTGTGTGCATCTGTCTCTCTGTGTGTGTATCCCTGTGTGTGTGTGTGTGTGTGTGTGTGTGTGTGTGTGTGTGTGTGTGTGTGTGTGTGTGTGTGTGTGTGTGTGTGTGTGTGTGTGCAGGACCTACCAGCAGGTGTGTGACCTCGGCCTCTTCCTCTTCAACGACGCCCTCGTCCTGACGAAGAGGAGTGTGGACCACGCCCCCTTCTCGCTCGCCCAACACACCACACACACCTTCCTGGCCTCGGTCGCCCTCGGCTGCCTGGACGCCCGCGAGATCACACACTCCCGCTGTGAGTATGTGTGTGCACACTCTCTCACTCAGTCATTCACTGGCTCGCTCGCTCGCTTTCTCACTTGCTCTTTCGCTCTCTCTCTCTCTCTCTCTCTCTCTCTCTCTCTCGCCCCAGACGTCCACAATGCCTTCATCCTGGAGGGTCCGTCTCGTTCGTGGGCGTGCTCAACCGAGCGAGCCGAGGACTCGGAGTGCTTCCTGTCTGCGCTGCGATCGGCCGCTCTCGCCGCCCTCACACCACAGGGGTGATGCGTCCAATCAGGTCGATCTGGGGACACGCCCACTACATGACACGCCACCTCAGTACCCTAACAGCTCCTGACGAGCTGGCTGTCGCCCTGCATGGTTGACTCCGCCGTCGGTGTGTGAATGTGTGGGTGAATGTTAGGCAATATTGTGCAGCGCTTTGAGTGACCACTGGTTAGAACAGCGCTCTATAAATGCAGACCATTTAGCATTCATCCGTTTATGCTTGTATAAATACCTGAGTAACAGTGTTTGAAAAACTGAGCAATCAAGTTTGCTTTGAGTAAGAATTGCTTTTTACTAGTGCTGTCAGTTAAACGCGTTGTTAACGGCGTTAACGCAAACCAATTTCTACGGCGTTAATTTTTTTATCGCGCGATTAACGCCGTTTATATATTGTTTTCTTTGGCTCAAAACAAAGAAGCAGTAGCCTGACTGCTATGTTCAAGGCAGTATGTTTGTATGTTCATCGTTTAATTGCACTATAGGCTTTTTTTTTGTATCGTCGTGTTTTGATCAGTATATGCCAATGTTGTTATCAATAAAAAAACATTTGCACAAGGCAAGCCGATGCACTTCTCCATGTTGATACGAGCATTTATTCATCTGATTTAGTAATACAGTATAATAATAACACAGTATGTGTTTAAATGCTCTTTTTCAAAGCTTAAAAAAAAAAAAAAAGCATGTGTATTTTATCTAGTTTTATCTTTAGAAATTTGAATTTGAAAGTGTTCATTTAGTAAAAGGTATGAAATTAATCTTTATTGATCAACGAAAATAGCAAAAATGTTACACATGACAGATTATTGCTAATGACTGACAACATTTTATCAACACAGCTCTGTTTTACATTTAAAACACCTCTTTCTAAAATACGTTGATTTGAACCCAAACCTGAGAGTTGAATAAGTTTGTTAATAGGTTAGTTCGCAACGAAACTGACATTCACAATAAACAAACATTTTATCCGATAAATGTCCACACAGCGTTTACATCTTGTCTGTAAATAAAAATACTCAAAATGTCTAAAATAATTAAAGTTTACCTATTTACGAAAAGATCTCTTGCCTTAATGCCTCTATAATAACTCACCGAATGCCTTTTAAAAGATAAAATCACTTAACATTCATGGAACATCGTATCACGTTGTAGAATAGGCTTCAGAACAGTAAGTATAGGATAACAGTCAGTGTATGATCAGTATATGCTAGTTAGTCCACTATATTAATGTATAATAAATGTCGGAAAGTTAGCTAGTTAGCTAACAACTTCTAACACAGAATTACAAATATTCTAAGAGAGAGAGAGAGAGAGAGAGAGAGAGAGAGAGAGAGAGAGAGAGAGAGAGAGAGAGAGAGAGAGAGAGAGAGAGAGAGAGAGAGAGAGAGAGAGAGAGAATATGCTGGAAGATTATATGTTGATCCTAACGTTTTCGCGTGCTTCGTGTGCGACGTACAATAGCGTTGTTAAAGTCTCATCACAGAACCCATGAAGATCCAACTGACTTAAAAACAGACAGAAATATAATGTATATAATAAAAGGTTAAGCAGTAGGGGTGTAACGGATCACAAACTCACGGTTTGAGAGAGAGAGAGAGAGATCTCACAGCTTTTTATTGGCTAAGTTGGGGTTGTTATTGTTGATGGAGGCAGTGCCGGGGATTGTTGTAGTCTTGGCATTGAGGAGGTCTTTCCCTTGCGTCATTGGGCCCCTGGTCTTCAGCCCCCTGGGGGTCTGTGGGGTCTCTCATGGCAGAGTGGTCTCAGGTGAGGGGCCAGACTAAGAATGGTTCAAAAAACTCCAATGAATAACGGAAAAAGAGGAGATGTGACCCGGCCCGGAGGAAGCCCGGGGCCCCCGTCTGGAGCCAGGCCCAGACGGAGGGCTCGATGGCGAGCGCCTGGTGGCCGGGTTTGCCACGGAGCCCGGTCGGGCACAGCCCGAACAAACTACGTGGCACCCCCCCTTTCTTCATCCCATGGGCCCACCACCTGTGGGAAGACCCGTTGGGGTCGGGTGCGCAGCCACATGGGTGGCAGCGAAGGTCAGGGGTCTCGACGGACCAGACCCGGGCGGCAGAAGCTGGCTCTGGGGACGTGGAACGTCACCTCGCTGTGGGGAAAGGAACCGGAGCTTGTGAGGGAGGTGGAGCGCTATCAGTTAGATCTGGTGGGGCTTACCTCCACGCACAGTCTCAGCTCTGGTACCGTACTCCTGGATAAGGGTTGGACTCTATTCTTCTCCGGAGTTGCCGAGGGCGTGAGGCGCCGGGCGGGTGTGGGGATACTCATAAATCCCCGGCTGAGCGCCGCGGTGTTGGAGTTTACCCCGGTAGACGAGCGGGTCGCCTCCCTGCGCCTAAGGGTTGTAGGGGGGAAAACTCTGACTGTTGTTTGTGCGTATGCACCAAATAGCAGCTCAGAGTACTCGGCCTTCTTGGAGACCCTGAATGGAGTCCTGTATGGGGCTCCAGTAGGGGACTCCGTAGTTCTGCTGGGAGACTTCAACGCCCACGTGGGCAACGATGGAGACACCTGGAGAGGCGTGGTGGGGAGGAACGGCCTCCCTGATCTAAACCCGAGCGGTCGTTTGTTATTGGACTTCTGTGCTAGTCATGGATTATCCATAACAAACACCATGTTCGAACATAAGCGTGCTCATAAGTGTACCTGGTACCAGAGTACCCTAGGCCGAAGATCGATGATCGATTTCGTGATCGTGTCATCTGATCTGAGGCCGCATGTTTTGGACACTCGGGTAAAGAGAGGGGCGGAACTGTCAACCGACCACCATCTGGTTGTGAGTTGGATCAGGGAATGGGGGAAATTTCCGGATAGACCTGGTAAGCCCAAACGAGTAGTGCGGGTGAACTGGGAACGTCTGGAGGAGGCCCCCGTCCTAGGTATCTTCAACTCACACCTCCGGCGGAGTTTTTCTGGCATTCCTGTGGAGGTTGGGGGCATTGAGCCGGAGTGGGCGGTGTTCAAAGCCTCCATTGCTGAAGCTGCGGTGGCTAGCTGTGGCCTCAGGGTCTTAGGCTCCTCAAGGGGCGGTAACCCTCGGACACCGTGGTGGACACCGGTGGTCAGGGAAGCCGTCCGACTGAAGAAGGAGGCCTTCCGGGATATGTTATCCTGGAGGACTCCTGACTCGGTTGCAGGGTACCGACAGGCTCGAAGGGCTGCAGCAGCTGCTGTGTCGGAGGCTAAGCAGCGGGTATGGGAGAAGTTCGGAGAGGCCATGGAGAAGGACTTTCGGTCGGCACCAAAGTGTTTCTGGAAGACTATCCGGCACCTCAGGAGGGGGAAACGGGGAACCATCCAAGCTGTGTACAGTAAGGATGGGACTCTGTTGACCTCAACTGAGGAGGTCGTCGGACGTTGGAAGGAACATTTTGAGGAACTCCTGAATCCGAATAACACGCCCTCTATGTTGGAGGCAGAGCTCGAGGTTGATGGTGTTTCGTCGTCAATTTCCCTGGTGGAGGTCACTGAGGTAGTCAAACATCTCCGCAGTGGCAAAGCCCCAGGGATTGATGAGATCCAGCCAGAAATGCTAAAGGCTCTGGGTGTTGAGGGGCTGTCATGGTTGACACGCCTATTCAACATCGCGTGGGAGTCGGGTACAGTGCCAAAGGAGTGGCAAACCGGGGTGGTGTTTCCCCTGTTCAAAAAGGGGGACCAGAGAGTGTGTGCCAATTACCAAGTGAAGGAGTTCAAGTACCTCGGGGTCTTGTTCGCGAGTGAGGGTACTATGGAGCGTGAGATTGGCCGGAGAATCTGAGCAGCGGGGGCGGTATTGCGTTCGCTTTACCGCACCGTTGTAACGAAAAGAGAGCTGAGCCGCAAGGCAAAGCTCTCGATAGCCGAGATGAAAGCCGAGATGAGTTTTCTCAGAAGGGTGGCTGGCGTCTCCCTTAGGGATAGGGTGAGAAGCTCAGCCATCCCTGAGGAACTCGGATTAGAGCCGCTGCTCCTTTACTTAGAAAGGAGTCAGCTGAGGTGGTTCGGGCATCTGGTAAGGATGCCCACTGGGCGCCTTCCTTGGGAGGTGTTTCAGGCACGTCCAGTGGGGAGGAGACCTCGGGGAAGACCCAGGACTAGGTGGAGAGATTATATCTCAACACTGGCCTGGGAACGCCTCGGGATCCCCCCGTCAGAGCTGGTCAATGTGGCCCGGGAAAGGGAAGTCTGGGGCCCCCTGCTTGAGCTGCTCCCCCCGCGACCCGACCCCGGATAAGCGGATGACGATGAGGATGATGATGAAATGTCGGAAAGTTAGCTAGTTAGCTAACAACTTCTAACACAGAATTACAAATATTCTAAGAGAGAGAGAGAGAGAGAGAGAGAGAGAGAGAGAGAGAGAGAGAGAGAGAGAGAGAGAGAGAGAGAGAGAGAGAGAGAGATCTCACAGCTTCCTATTGGCTAAGTTGGGGTTGTTATTGTTGATGGAGGCAGTGCCGGGGATTGTTGTAGTCTTGGCATTGAGGAGGTCTTTCCCTTGCGTCATTGGGCCCCTGGTCTTCAGCCCCCTGGGGGTCTGCGGCCCCGGGGCCACCCCCGGGTTTGGGTTGCCCTTGGGGGAGCCGCACCCCCTGGGTTTGGGGATTCGGGTGGGGCCTGACCGACGGAGTGCTTCGGCCGATACCTGGGGAGGGAGACAGTTGGGATTGAGTCTGCCATTTTGAACCAGGTAAGGGGGGGAGGGAGGGGGGAGGGACAAGAGGGAGGGAGGAATGAAGAAGGGAGTGAGTGAGGAAGGGAGGGAGGGAGTGGGAGGTGAAAGCGAGGGAGGGAGGGAGGGAGAGAGGATGAGGTCAGTGTGGTGGGGTGGGTGGGAGAGAGGGGGGGGGGGGAGAGAGAGAGAGAGAGAGAGAGAGATGCCAGTCCCATATTATACCACCAGATGTGAGTGTGATTAGCCGTTGCAAGCCTTTGGAAAATTGGATCTGTGTTATGGTGACATCACTAGTGGCCGTATCTCTATCTCTCCTCTCTGTTGTCTATCTCTGTCTTTCCCTTTTGCTCTCACTCGCTCTCTCTCTCTCTGTTTCTCTCTAGCTCTCTGTCTGTGTGTTTGTAATAGGGGTGCCTTTAAAATGAATAAATAGAGATGGTTTATGGAAGTGTGAGGTCGGCTTAGCTCAGGAGGTAGAGCAGTTGTCTTGTAACCGAAAGGTTGCTAGTTCAATTCCTAGCTGAGTGTTGATGTGTCCCTGAGCAAGACACTTAACCCTAACCGCTCCTGACGAGCTGGCTGTCGCCATGCATGGTTGACTCTGCCGTCGGTGTGTCAATGTGTGTATTAGCCGATTTAAGTCGCTTTGGATAAAAAGCGTCTGCTAAATGGCCTAATTTTAATTGTAATTTTGAGTGGTGACGTGGTGTAAAATTGACCTTATAATTCCGTTCACGATCACCATTCTGAAAGTGGGCGCTAGATGACGCCAGATCCACACATATAAGATACTTTTATCTACTTACTTTTATTGCACTATTTTGGCTGCGCTTTTTTTTTTATCTTGCTGCAGGAGGGTGAGAGAGGGAGAGTGAGATTTGAAATGCATTGGAAGTGAGAATATAAGTTTCTCATTTTAATAAAGCCCTTTGAAATTAGTAAAAATTTGAGGCGTTAACTTAAACTTTAAACTTATGTAAGTATGAACAAATGGAGTTGGAATTGGACAACACACGATGCTGTCATTATTATTATTTTAAAGTTGCACACTATAACTCGCCTTTTCTTTCCAAGAGATTTCCCAAGAGTCAGTGGCGTAAATATCGACGGAGCAACCGGGGCCCAGTCGGTAAGGTAGGCTAACACTGAGTGGAGGATGAGGGTGTGTGGCCAGTCACCTGTAACGTTAGCCTAAATGTTGGCATTAGCAGTTCTCTCGAGGTCTCTCTCGACTGTGCGTCTGTGTGTCCAAGCGTGTGTGTGTGTGCGTGCGCTTGCGTTTAGGGCCTATCATCATGATGTTACACTGCCGCCCAAGACCTTCTAGCACAAAGCCTGACATCTTATTTAACCCGACAGCTCTGCACCTTACACAGAGTTTCATCACAACCTACCGACATCTCTTCCCCTCCCCTCCGCCCTGACGCTTCGCCAAAAATACCTTGACGAACCCGATGTTTGTCATTTTTTGCGGTGTTTGGACGCACTAAACGTTTTCAAACAAAGCGCATCCTCGTAACGTGCGCCTCGTTCCCGCGGACTCCTGTGCCAAGTAGCAGAAAGCACCGCCCCAGCTCCGCTAATGAGACGTAAACACGAATGCGGTTCTGCGTGACATGTGCGAGATGTTTGGCTAGCAATCCCACGCATGACGCGCACATAAAGTCTCGTCTAGATCAGTGGTTCCCAACCTTTTTTCTCCAGGGCCCCCCTAATTCACTCCCCCCCCCCCCCATTCATTCATTAATGTGAACCTTGGGCTTGCATACCCACAGCCGGGGCTGGAGTGTCAGGTGTAATATTCATGCCTGCCAGTCTAAAGTCGTTAGACTTTAGACTGCACCTCCAGTCTGTTGCGCGCTTTTGTTTTGATGGCGACAAGTGTGCTGAATGGCAATAATGCATTTGCGACTTGATAGGAGTGACCTGTCGATAAGCTCCGCCCTCAAGCCTCGTTCAGACCAAAGATTCGCCTCGCAACGACTTGCAACTTGCGACTCCTTGCGACAAGACGGGCTGCGCATTCTAAAAACTGGGCAGTTCACACTGCTGCACCGGGCGGCAACGTCAGGTGGTTTTCCTTTCAACCATGAAAGCTCTGGCACAGCTGAGAGCCTCAACAGCATCACCCTAAAAAGTAGCCTAACTTAGGTTTGCGAATAGGTTGCTTGAGCTAGCACCCCAATTTACCCTCCCGGACCCCTACACGTATTGGCGGTTTATTGGGTTTCATTCTGATGTAAATGCGACGGCTCCGCGCTTCCGGGGGGGGGGGGCTTGGGTAGATGTGTTGATGCTGCGCTGTCTCCACAGAGACAACGCAGCGATATCATCATGAGCAGTTCTAACTGGAGAGAAAGTGAAACCACAGACTGCTGATCATGTGAGAGAAGATAATGCAGTCGCAGTTTACCAAGACGTTAAAAGATGGTGCGATCTACAGAGTGTCGCAGAGAACTGTCATTAGGAGGCTTTTGTCGGGATAAAAAAACAAGTGGTCAGCAAAATAAAGAATATGTTGGCGTTTTTGCACATGCATATAGTTAATCGCGTTTGTTTAAAAGTTTTGAGTATACCCCTCCATAGCGTTGTGTAGTCCCTTTCGATTGATCCTGGAAGAAATTAAACCCTTTTTCGGCCAAAACCTCTCCAAAGCCTGCTTTAATATACTGTCAGCTGACATTTTTCCACATGTTTTTGTTATCGAGTCTGTTTTGTTTGTTCGAGTTCGTCGTGGTAACGACAGGGGGCGTGACTTAGCGACAGGTCTATTTTCAATCCCGGGCCCCGTGAGATCTAAAATAGTTCTTTCAAGCTCGGATGAGCTGTTATAAAGTCAGGCACGGGCGCACTTCTGCTGCATTTGCTACATTCTGAAATTGCGGCAGTGTTCGGACGTCAATTTTTCTCTAGCCGTCAGAGGCTTCACACCCCCCCTTGGCTCTCTGGCGCCCCCCAGGTTGGGAAACACTGGTCTAGATTGTGTATCCGCGGGACGGGCAGCGAGCACAAAGCGTGCCCCCGCTTTGTGCCCCTCTCCTGCGCTGCTCTTTCCTGCAAGACCGGCACTGCCGTCGTCTCCACGGAAACCAAACAGCCGTTTTTTTTGGGGCCCTTGACTGAGAGAGAGAGAGAGAGAGAGAGAGAGAGAGAGAGAGAGACTGCTGCGCGAATGTGTGTCATAAACCGGCACACACACACATTAGAAAAACATTTGTTGTTACTTTTAGATTGTGTGTTCGTGTGCGTCTGTTTCTTTGTCTATCTGTCTACATCTGTGCCTGTCTGTCTGTCTATCTACATGCATGTGGGTGTCTGTCTGTCTACGTGTGTGTCTGTCTATATATTTGTGTGTTTGTGGCCCCTACCCCGCTTGTGTTGTGTTGGCCCCTGAGTCAGAGAGGGTAACCAAGGTGACAGACGAGGGTCCCAGCTGCCGACTGGTTCGTCTCCCCCCCCCCCGCCCACCAGCCAGCAAGTCTGATGAATAGTGTGTTTTATAGTGTGTTTTTTATTCCAGTTGTGTATCGGATTTCCTGGAGCGCATTCCTGCTCTGTCTCAATCAATCAAATACTTTATTCAAATCCTTAGAGGGGAGGGTATGTGTGTTTGTGTGTCGCTGTGTATATATATGTTTGTGTGTGTCTGTGTGTATAAATGTGTGTGTGTGTGCGTGTGTGGCTACATATGTGTGCTTGTGTGTGGGTCTGAGTAAGTGCGTGTGTGTCTGTCTGTACCCACGTGTGTGTGTGTGTGTGTGTCTGTGTATGTGTGTGTGTGCCTACATGTGTTTGTGTCCGTGCGTGCATGCCTACGTGTGTGTGTGTCTGTGTATTTGTGTGTGTGTGGGTGTCTGTGTGTGTGCATGCCTACATTTGTGTGGCTACATGCGTGCGTGTGTGTTTACGTGTGTGTGTGCGTGTGTTTACATGTCTGTGCATGTGTGTGCGTGTGTGTCTGTGTGTGTGCGCATGCCTACATGTGTGTGTCCTCGTCTACAATTTCATTTTCAGAACCTCACTCTTCTCATTCCGCTTGCGATTCCGACAGCATTTACTTTACATGGGACACGTAGAGACCTTGTTTATTGACTTAACCGTCTCTTAGCAACCAGCTACACAGTTTTATCGGAAAGGAAGTTATCCTTCCCGCGCCTAATCTGAGTAGTCAATGACTCGATTCCGATCAAATTACCAGCTAGATCACACCTGCCTTCTGCAGTGCTAGTCATCAACTCAGGCAGCTGGGAAATTGAATGAAATGTTCCCAAACATTTTTTTATAATATATATATTATTTTTTTTTTGCATTGTTAAAGGCACCCAGTGCAACTTTCGAGGCTTAAAAATGCACATTCAATTTCTAGTCTTTTTTACACGTAGTAAGTTTCAATAACTCCATACCATTACATACCGACATTCAAGCAGCAAAGATGAGACGTCGTTGTGTGGTGAGAACTGATAGAAAATCGATAACAACAACAATGCCGCCATTTTCTTTATTTTTTGTAACCTACAATAAATAAAGCAGGCTTCCAGTCAATGGAAAAATGGCTTCTCCCCACCGGCGATTGTTGTTGTTTACGATTTTCTATCAGTTCTCACCACACAGCGACATCTCATCTTTGCTCCTTGAATGTCGATATGTAATGGTATGGAGTTATTGAAACTTACTACGTGTAAAAAAGACTAGAAATTGAATGTTTATTTTTCATTGAATGTTTACATAAAGTTGCACTGGGTGCCTTTAAGGAGAGTTCAGAATACAAAAATGTCATTGCCAGCCATGACTGCTTAGTACTGATGCAACGGTTCCGTACGGATTAACCCTCATGGTTCGGGACACAAGTGATCCGCGGATCGGCTGATAAAAAAAAAAGAAGAAAGAAAGTTTTGCGCTCAAGTGATCAGCGCATGTTTATAGGGCAATTCCGGTATTTAGCACATTGAGCCCCCTTTCTGGTTTGTCTAGGATGAAATATATAGTGGTTGACACACCGAAATGTTGACTATTGGTCCTGTCTCAGGTATTTGGCTCATTTCGATTCGCCCCTGCCTGCTTCAGAATGGCTGGCTTTGGGCATTCACAAACCTGTCCTTAAAACAACCCTAAACGTTTGTTTTCAGAAATGTGCAACTCACCGAGTGGTTAGTGGTGTTCGTTGATGTTCCCAATCAAGTATATCTCTCTCTCTCTCTCTCTCTCTCTCTCTCTCTCTCTCTCTCTCTCTCTCTCTCTCTCTCTCTCTCTCTCTCTCTCTCTCTCTCTCTCTCTCTCTCTCTCTCTCTCTCTCTCTCTCTCTCTCTCTCTCTCTCTCTCTCTCTCTCTCTCTCTCTCTCTCTCTCTCTCTCTCTCTCAACACCCAAACTTGACTTTAATGGCTCTGTTACTCCTAAGCTCCAGAGTGAGATGTAAGGGGAATGTTATGAAGTTATGCATCATGCAAATGAAAACACAAAACCAATTTATTCAAATCAAACATGTGCTTGTATTTTCATGGGCAAAATATTTTTTTGACATGATCAAAACATGCTTATTTGGGGTGAGTGTGAAACAGCAGGCTGTCAAAGTCAAACTCAACCCTAAAACCCACTTTGTACACTTATTTATAAAAGGAAAAATTTACAATCTCAGGTTAAGACATATAAAGTAATGAAAAAAAGTTACAAATCAGATGTTTTGGACTACATGTTCGATATTCCAGCCTAACAAAAGTCAGTGCACAACAAATTAAAAACTACCCCAACTCCAACACCTTAAAAACCTTAAACACCTTCAAATCCTCTTTCATGCAACAGCAAAAACACATTTTCGAACACAAATCCAGGGAGAGCACACCAACCGATAAAAAAAAGTGTGTGTGTGTGTGTGTGTGTGTGTGTGTGTGTGTGTGTGTGTGTGTGTGTGTGTGTGTGTGTGTGTGTGTGTGTGTGTGTGTGTGTGTGTGTGTGTGTGTGTGTGAGACTACATGTGTGTGTCTGTCTGTCCCGACATGCGTGTGTTTGTGCCTACCTGTGTGTGTTTGTGTGTGTGTGTGTGTGTGTGTGGGTGCGAGCGTGCCTACATGTGTGTATGTGTGTCTCTACATGTGTGCGTGTGTGTGTTTAAAATAACAACAACAACACAATCATGAGTCCTCTAGTAACACAACGGGGAAACACTGAGGAAGAGCAACCAAAGGCACCGGGGGCATTGATACAGGGGTACTGGGTGAACCGGAACTAACTGGTGTTTGGAAGGTATATGGGATGGAGATGGGGGGAACCACTGTAACTAAGGGGTGTTTGGAAGGTATTATTGGATGGAGAAGGGGGGAGGGACCACTGTAACTAAGGGTGGTTGGAAGGTATTATGGTATGGAGCTGGGGTGTGGAGGCGGGTCTTTCTGAGGGGGAGGCGTGGTCAATCGTTGCTGTTACTTACGGTAATGTGGGCCGGCCTTTGTACAGGGGGGGGTGTGGGCTTAATGACGATGCTACTCATGACCTTGGCACCGCCCTTGGGGGGCGTCCGCTGATCCTGAGGTGCGGGTGGGGCGTGGCTTGGGGTGGGGCTGACTCCGCCCCCGCTGTTGCCGCTAACAACGCTTTGAATAAAGGGCGCGCCCAGGTGGATGTGGATCTTGTTGTCCTCGGTGGTGAACACGTTGGCCCCTCCCCCCGTGCTGTTGGCCCTCTGGACCTGCCAGTGGGGGGGCTGGGTCACGCGGAACATGCCGCCGACCACGACCTCCGCCGCCGCCGGCTCGGGCGTCGCTGTGGTTACCGACACGATCTGGATGGGCGACATCCCCCGGTCACACGGCGGCGCCCCCCCCCCCACGGGGGAGTCCGGGGTCCGCGTCCGGGGGGAGTAGGCGGTGGCCATGGTCAGCGGGGAGGGAGCCCGGTTGGGCGAACAGAGACCCTCGTGCAGCGGCGAGCGTTTGGCCCTCGATGACGGCGACACCGACTTGTTGCCAGGGGAGACGGAAGCGTTCTGGATGATGGTGATCCTCGGCTTGGCCGCCCCCCCCCCGCTGGTGGGGATGACGGCAGTGCTGGTGTACGACGGCGCCGTCTCCACAGCAACCACCCCCAGGGAGCCTATCCCCAACAGGGCCGTGTTCAACCGGGGTTCAGGGTTCACCTTGATGTGCAGGGGTCGGCCGGGGTTGTTGCTTAGCAAGACATCGCTTTGCTGCTGCGGCTGCTTCGGATCCCCGTGGTGGTTCCCGTTGAGCCTGGTGGCCCCTGGCAACGCCTTCACATTGACCAGCGTCGGGGGCGGGGTCAGTGGGAAGCGCGCCGCTCGGATGAGGCTGTTGTTGCGGTTGTTCGCATCGGTCCGCCGCGAGGGTCCACACTCATTCTCGCTCTCGCTCTCACTCCCCTCCTCCTCCGACTCGCCTGCGTCATACAGTCTCCCGTTGACCACCGCCCGCTCCAGCGGCTCCTCTGTTGAGCAACGGGACCCCAGGAAATCAACCGCATCCGTCTGCACCTCCTTTGTGGAGACGTGAAGGTCCGAGAACCGTCGACCACTCATCCCTGGGCGCAGGCTCTTGCTGAAGCGTCGGTATCTCTCAAGCTCCCCGGTCAGGGTCTCCATCTCCCGGGCCAGTTCCTTATTCCGCACTTCCTGCTGTGTGAGCCTCCTCTGCTGGGTCGACTGGTCGTTCTTCATGCGGCAGATGTTCTCCTCCGTCCCCATGAAGTCATGGATCTTCTCCTTTAGGGCCGAGACCTCACGGGTCAGGTGGCCCGACTTGGCCTCCTCCTCCTTCAGACGCTTGTAGAGCACCTGCTCCTGCCCGCACTCCCTCTTCTGGTAGTTTGACAGCTCTGTGCGTGACGCAGCCAGCTCGCCCCGCAGCGTCTCGGCCATCTCGTGCTCTTCGGCAAAACTCTTCTCAAGCAGCTCGCGCTCCTCCGTCTTCAGCGGTTCGCCCTCCACCCTCTCCACCACCTCCTGCGCCTTCACGTCCTTGAGTTTACTCCGGAGACGCTCCACCTCCTGGGTCAGCTCCTTCACCTTGTTGTCTTCCTGCTGGAAGCGCTTGGTATTGATGGACGCGTTGATCGGCTCCTTTTTCCCCTCGATGTTGCTCCGGAGGTACTCCCTCTCGATGCCTTCCAGCGTCTGCAGCCTCTTCTTCATCATGCCCACCTTGGCCTCCAAGTCCTTGCTCTTCCCCTCCTCGACGTTCAGCCTCGCCCTCAGCTCGTCCCGTTCCCTCGCTGCCCTGCACGCTTTCTCCTCCAGTTCGGCCTTCGACTTTAGTGCCTTCCGGCTCTCCTCGATTAATCGCTCGGTGACTGAGTTCACCATCTCCTGCTCAGCCTGCAGTTTCCCCGAGCTGTTCAGCACCTTGCTCTCCATCTGCCTCATCCTCTCCGCCGTACTCTTCCGCTCGTCCACCAGCAGCACGGTGAGTGTCTTCAGCTTGGCGAGGTCCTCCCTCAGGCCCACCTCTGTCCTGCCCAGCTGGGCCTCCGCCGCCTCCAGCTCCTTCACCTTCTCCCTGAGCACCTCCAGCTCCCCGGCCACCATCTTGGAAACCGTCCGCTCCCTCTCCAGGTTGCTCTTCAGTGAGCCGCACTCCACTTTGCTCTTCCCGAATGCGTCCTCCAGCCTCTCCAGCTCCAGGATGCGCTGGTTCAGCTTGTCCACCTCTGTCTTCAGCCCGCGGCTCTGCCCTGCCTCCTTCTCCAGTTTCCGGTTCAGGTCGCGGCATTGCTCCTCCATGCGAATCAACTCCTCGTCCTTCCCTTCCATCTCCAGCACCCTCCGCCTCAGTTCCTCCACCTCCGACGCCAGCCCCGAGTTTCCGCCCTCCCCTCGCCCGATCTTGTCCCTGAGCTCCTGCAGCTCCTCCTCGGCCCGTCGCAGGGTCTTGTTCGTCTCTTCCAGTTCGTCCAGTTGTCGACTCAGTGCAGACAGCCTCTGCCGCAGCACACGGTTCTGGGCGTCCTCGCCCGCCAGCTTGGCCGTCATGGCCTCCTGCTCCTGGTGGTGTCCGACAGCGAGGTCGCGGAGTTCCGACTCAAGGCGGAACACCTTAGACTCCTCCTCCTTCAGGCGGGCGGCAACAGAGGCTAGCTCCTCCTGGGTCTTGGCGCCGGCCGAGGAGAGCTCGGTGACTGTGGCGGTTTGGCGGCCGAGTTGCTCGGTGAGGCGTTGCTGCTCGTCGACGACCAGTAAGGCAAAGGACTTGAGCTTGGTCAGCTCCTCCTTGAGGGCGCAGACCTTCTTGTTGTGCTCCTCCTCCTTGCGCTCCTGGTACGCCTTCTCCTGGTCCAAAGGAGTTTTAGCCTGAGGGAGAAAGGAGGAGATCTTAGAGAAGTTCTGCGGGATTTTGGATCGTGCTGCAGTAAATGAAAGTGCTTTTTGTTCCACCTCTGTTACATTTACATTAAGGGGATTTAAATATAAATATTAGAATAAACACAAGCATATATATGAACATATATGTATGCAAACAACACAGCCATGTGGAAGAGAGATTGTGATCACATTCAACAGCGCATTGCATCAATTACTTTTACAGTGATTACGTTTACAGAAGTTGAAGTATTTACATGAATTCATGAGGATTAATCTCAGAAATAATTTCCTCACTGATGATCCATTGCTAGCTTTACAATTACATTTTAGGGCGTGTGGCAGACGCTTTCATCCAAAGTGACTAACAACCTTCATTCACACACCGATGGTGGAGTCAACAATGAAGGTGCCTTGCTCAGGGACACCTTGACACTCGCCGGGGATCAAACTAGCAACCTTCTGGTTACCAGTCAATCCACTCTACCTCCTTAGCTCCTGACCGCCACAAATCGAATACATCAGAAACTGTAAGTGCTTGGCACTTGTTTCTATGAAGATCCTTTCTATTCCAACAGCAATATGTTGTTATTTCTCTCTCATCTGACAAATTATTGTAAGTCATTTTGGATAAAAGCGTTAATGTGAATGTAAAATTTGATTCTGCTTGGCTCAAATTAAATTGCTTTTCATTCCACATCTGTTATAAATCGCACACATCTGAAACATTGTGTTTTTCACTCATACGTCGGAGAACTTGTGGGTTTGAATTCCGAGCTACTCTCCTTTGTTTCAAGGAGATCCAAGCCTCTATAAAGAAAACATTTGTTCCCAAAGCTACTCTGACCTGACCGAGATCTGAGGTCATGGAAAATTCACCAGGTCATAAAAAAACCTTCCCCTAGTAACAGTGGCGGTTTTAGACACGGGCCACCCGGGCGGTGGCCCGGGGCGGCACTTTTTTAAGCCACGTGGGGGGCGGAACGACCAAGTAAATAAATAAATAATAATCTTGGCTGCGAAGCGGTTTTCTATTATCTATCATATCACTGTGGGGAATTGGCGCCCCCTGGCGCTCCTGCTCGTTGAGAAGGTGCCGTGCGCGGACGGAATGAAAGCAGACGGAATGAAACCCCCACTGAAGCCCGTAGGTTCACAAGTAGGTTCCCCCCCCCCCCCCCCCAATGCCTAGTAAGCATCTCAGGTCTGGCTCAAAATAGCCTTTCTTTCTCTCTAGCTCTGCCAGCGGCCCTGTTAAACGGTGAGTAAATTTGTCGGTTATTCCTGGTGAACATCAAGTCATGGCCTTGATCCCAGGACACCCAGTACAGCTTTTCCACTGACGTCTGGGACGGAATAGAAGGCTTTGAACAAACAAGAGAGAGGAAGCACGTCTCAAACTGGGCGACAGTAGCTTAGGAGGTAGAGCGGGTTGAGTGTTCACCGAAAGGTTGCTAGTTCGATGCCTGGCTCCTCCTAGGCGTCGAGGTGTCCCAGAGCAAGGCACCTCACCCTGACTGCTCCTGACGAGCTGGCTGTCACCCTGAAGGGTCGACTCGACCGTCGGTGTGTCAATGTGTGTGTGAACCGTTGTGAGTCGTGTGCGGTAAAAGCGTTTGCTAAATCCCCTAAATGTAAATGAAACATGCTGCACTCATTTCCTTCGAGAATGTTCCTGGATAACGTTTACTACTCAGATCAGTTAATTTCGATCGAATAATTCCAATTTTGACAAGACATTTGTAATGTTGCTTCCCGAAGTTCTACGGATGTTTCTGGAAACTGTTAACAAATCTCCATTCTCTCTCTCTATCTCTCTTTCTCACACCTTCGCTCGTTCCCTCTCCCCCCTCTCTTCCTCCCCTCCCTTCCTCCCCTCCATTCTCTCTCTCTCACACCTTCCCTCTCTCTCTCTCCCCTCCCCTCTCTCTCTCTCTCTCTCTCTCTCTCTCTCTCTCTCTCTCTCTCTCTCTCTCTCTCTCTCTCTCTCTCTCTCTCTCTCTCTCTCTCTCTCTCTCTCTCTCTCTCTCTCTCTCTCTCTCTCTCTCTCTCTCTCTCTCTCTCTCTCTCTCTCTCTCTCTCTCTCTCACTGTGTTGGCGTGTCTCCGTGGCGATCTTTCTGTTTACTTTAGCGTGTTATCTCGGCGGTCCATGTTTTACTAATGATGTCATCGGGCTATCCGTACTGACAAATGGTACTGGCCTCTGGATCAACGTACACAGATGCACACACACACACACACACACACACACACACACACACACACACACACACACACACACACACACACACACACACACACACACACACACACACACACACACACACACACACACACACACACACAATATGAAATGAATGACGGTGCTATGCTTTATGAATGACCACAGAGAAACAGACGCACAAACAGACACATACACAAACACACACTTTGATCTACACACACTCATGCACAAACACACACACACACCAACACAGAAACAGACCCACAAACGTACACATAACCAAACACACACAGAAACAAACAAAGGTGCATACCAGAGATGGAAATAAACTTTTTTGCCCACCAGCCACTGTGGGTTAAAAATCTACCAGCCACTCATCTTTTTTACCAGCCACTTTTTATACGCTATATATTTTTTTAATATATGCGTACATTTTAAACAATATAATAGTAACAATAGATAACAAAGTGTTTTTCATACACATCTTTTTTTCCATCAGAAGTGATTTTTACTGTAAGTAGGTTCTACCAAGGAACTGAGTTGAAAATGTTACACTCTTACCGCAAATGATAAACAATACACAGGTGTCTGCCATGTTAAGTCATGTTTATTTCAAAGGTGTTACGATGACAAGTTTGGGGATAATTCATCTATACAAAGTATTTTCAATAAAAAACAAATTGACATATTAACAATAAAACAACATGCCTTGCTACACCATCATAACATGTTATTTACATGTGACTGCATACAAATGTGTCCACAGACCTGGTAACTAACGTATGATAGTAAGCATTATTGGCCCTTAACACTAATATTCAGAAAAAACACAGCCTCAAAAGGCTATTGGCTTAAGCAATACAAGTAGAGGCATATACTTGAACTTTATACCCTGAACTTTTAAACGTTGCAAACGTGCAAAAACATAATTATATATTTATGTGGCATTCAGTCCAATGCTGAAAATATATCTGTGGCATTAGGCCAATGCTGTGGTAATGTGTGTAAAGTATGACCAAGTTTCTGTTCAATAGTCTAGGTAGAACTTTATCAATCCCCTGTAGGAGAAATGTGTGAAATATTTGTCCCTATAAAACAATAATGGTAAAAAAATAAATACAAAACACGACGGTAACTGAGTAAGTCAAACCGTCCAATCTGAAGGCTCTACTTAACCACTCCCCCTACTCACTTCCACCAATGCAAAGCAAACAGAACTGAGTAGGGGAGGGCGTAGCCTAACTAGTTTGTGAACGACCCAGAGAAACGCAACGCAAATTCAATGTGAACATGTATAAAATAAAATCCAGGACGATTTTGAAATTCCGCAAAACATTTTTTAAAAGTGTCACAAAAAGAGGGCATGTCCGGGCAAAAGAGGACGTCTGGTTACCCTACGTACGGGAAACACATTTGATTCCTACCTGTAACACTGTTAAATAGCGGCCCAAATTGGTGGGCGCTATCCTGGTAATTTCTCTGCATGAGAAATACGAAGTGTGGCGTGTGAGCGTGTGCATGGGTTGAATTCATGGGGCAAGCCCCAGGAATCTCACACTTCCGGCTTCCATGAAAGAGAACCAAACTAATTCACACAAAACCGTTCATGCAAATCTTGCATCAAAAGTTAATTTAAGGAAGTTCTCTCCAGTCACCCTGAAAGTAGTTCGTAGCGCTTTAATTTGCAGTGTCAGAGAATTCTGAGTAATCTGAATGCTACTAAATTCTCAGAATTCTGACACTGCAAATTATTGCACGCTAGTGAATTACTTTAACTAAAACCCGGTCTAAAAAATTACAAAAACTCGACATCGCGACCAGGCCACAAATGACTGGTGAGAACCTTCTTAAATGAACCTTTAATGCTGGATTTAATTATCAGAATTCGGATTGATCCAAGTATTCTTACTTTATTATCAGAATGCTGAATTTTATCTCACAATTCAGACTTTATTAGCCTATTCGATTTCTGAATTAAAATTCTTGTGATGAATAATCTACATTTGTACAGTTGATGTGCAGCACTTTAATTCCCGTCAACTTTTTTTTCCTAACACCAACACTAAACGTCATTTGCGTCAGTAAATGCGCCGGGAATTTGTGTGCCGCAGACAGATGCGCCGACACCATGTAAACAAACCGGGCACTCACGAGGAAAGCTGGAGGTTGTATTGATGTTGAATGTTACATTTCCTTGTTCAATTTTTTTTTAATTAATTTTGAATGTTACATTTTCTATGTTAAATCCCAAATAAATTGTTGACATTTCGATACGAAAGCCGGAGACTCCATCATTAAATGTATTCGTTTTCGCGGTTATTTAGCTTCTTCGCCTCCGGAAAAAAAGCGACCGCATTGCATTCTGGTATACGGGAGTAACATGTAGGGCACATGTACACTCAAATTTGGGGTATTTTAAGTGCACTATATAGTGCATGAAATTAACCACTGCGAATTCGATCACCACTACAAAATGGCGAGCACCCTATATAGTGCACTATATCCGTGATAGGGAACGAATTCGAACACAGATATGGTCTCACGCCGATGTGTTAGACTTGAGAGCCCTGTTACCGGTATATTATCCCGGATGTTGACAGTCGCAGTTCAGCAAAAGGGGCGTAGAAGAAGAAGGGGGCCGGATGTTGACAGTAAAGGTTGTAGAACTGCAGCGCCATATGACGAATGTATTAAATATGCAAATTAGATCGGACCTGACTGGAAAGTATTACCCGACACAGTGGCGTATGAAGTGACACAATTCACTGTTAATTTCCATCCCTGGTGCACACACACACACACACACACACACACACACACACACACACACACACACACACACACACACACACACACACACACACACACACACACACACACACACACATACCTACTCACAAACACACACATACACCCACAGACACACACACAGGAACAAAAACCCACACATTCACCCTTACACACACTCACACACACAAAAACACACAGACACACACAAACTCACATACCAACCCCTACACACAGAAAACACATCCACCCACAGAGACTCACACACACAAAAATAAACAGACACACAGCGCACTCGCACACACACGTATGTTCACACACACCCTCGCCCCTACACACGCAGACACACACACACACACACACACACACACACACACACACACACACACACACACACACACACACACACACACACACACACACACACACACACACACACACTAACCCTAACACAGATCCACAAACACAGACCCGGAACCAGGCTTTTAGTGCCTAATGGCCATGCCTCTCCCAATCCCCTCCCCCCCCACCCCCCACCCACCCACACACACACTGTCTGTCTGCCTGTCTGTCTCTCTAACCCTCTCACTGTGATTGGACGGCACTGTGGATCAGAGTGAGCGTACGTTAAACTGCTGACCACTGATTGCTCAACGAGCAACAGGTGTGCAGCCTCCCCCAGCCCCCAGAGTCCAATCACACTCCAGGTGAGGCTGCTGAGACCACACCCTAGTTCTCCCTTTCACTCTCCCCCTTTCTCTCCCTTTTTCTCCCCCATTTCTCTCCCCTTCTCTCACCCGCATTTTCTCTTTCTCCCACTCACTCTCACACACACACACACACACACACACACACACACACACACACACACACACACACACACACACACACACACACACACACACACACACACACACACACACACACACACACACACACACACACCTATCACCCTACATCAGTGTTAATCCCCTCCCTACTCCACTCTGATAACATCAAGCGATAGCGCTTGATGTTATTTGATCTTTCCCACCACTGGGGGTATGATAAACACTCCGTTGCCGGGGGTTACGCAAATGTGTTCCTCAAACCCTTGTCACGCAGACAGGTCCAGCCTCGTTGATAAGAGGTTGTATCTACAATTAGGTCAGGGTTAGAAGGTTTAAATCAAGAATACAAACAATACGTTCTTCATTATAGCACAGATTCTCCCTCTCCTTGTGTTTAGCTACTGTCTATCCCTCTCTTCTCCCCATCCAATCGTAACTTCCATCCACTCTCAAACCGTCAGCTCCCTGCTGCTGCTGATTTCATTTCCTCTACACACTTGGGTAAGGCCACACACACACACACACACACACACACACACACACACACACACACACACACACACACACACACACACACACACACACACACACACACACACACACACACACACACACACACACTCACCCACTCCTTCTGAAATGCTTATCTCCTAAACAAATGTAAAATCTAAAACCAAAGTACAAGTCGGAGTACACAAGATCTACAACATCAATGCTAGATTACTATACTACAATAATATTTTACTATTAATATTGTGTAAGTGTGTGCATTGTCTAGGGTGGAATTAATAACTAACAAATTATAATTAACAACACTGGAAACTTATTTGTAATAACTATTATTTCCTGGATTGTCTTCATTTTGTACATCTCAAATTAAAGGTTGGGTATGGAATTTGGTTTTTTGGCCATTTTTGCAAAATTACTTGAAATCCTTATCATAACCCGCTTACAGCCACTGAGTTAGAAGTACTGACATGAAAATTAAACAAGTCAATCATCTGTGGAACGGGCAGGGCTCGAAAAACTCCAGCCAATCATTTGGATTGCCACCTCGTTGCATTGGACAGTAAGTACGTCAATCAAACGGTCGTACTGCACTCCCCCTCCCCCGCGCCCCGCGTGCGATCCCTTCGTGCAGTACTCGTGACCCAGAGCTCGTGACCCAGAGCAAGCTCCTGTTTGTTGTTATCCTGCGGTAGCTACTGGAACTAGTTAATCCACATTTGGACCTAGCAGTAGAAGACAATTTCCATGGCAGACAAGACGCCACCATCCCCACCACCACCACCACCACCACCAGCAAAGAGAAGGAAAACTCTTTTTCAGAGAGTAATTGATAATAAAAACGCTGAAAGAGAAAAACTGAAATCAAGAATAATCCTAGGCGCTGCTTTCGAACGTTGGCGGCCACTGAAGGACGAGAAGGGTCTAAAAACCGATGCTTGTGTGGCGGTTGACCTAGTTTCAAAGTTTATACCGTTTATACTCGGTAATACCGGTGTTGAGACGAGTGTATTACTCGTTGTGAAAATGTCCACACCGCAGCAACCCTAGTGAAAACCAGGACTTCCAATACAATTATATGAAACAAACATACATTTTCTAAAAATAGTAATGATTTATGTGACCGTTTAATGTTTATAACATCTGGTGCAACCATAGCCGCGAGAACGTATTCTCAGCAGGGGGTGCTGGGAAAAAAAAAACTCAGCCTGCACTAGACTCGCAACTCGTTACATTGATAAAAAATATATATAGCAGCGCAGCTCAATTACACCAGTGCATGCGCGCACAGTTGAAAATCGATCGTTGTGTTCACTTCCTTCACACCATGGTTCACATCCAGCTGCTCACAGAACAAGTTTAGCGCACCACCGCTACCCTCACACTTTTTCATATAACCTTTTTTCAGCACTAGGTCATATGAGCATTAAATAAATGCTGCGTCTCAAAATGCCTTGGACAGCAGCGAGGATGACTCGCTTTGCCACGGGCCGAAACAGTTCGGAGCGACCACAGCCAGAGCGAACACAGCGGGGCAGAGGAGTGTCAGGAATAGTCTTTGGTGTACACACACGGCCTATTTTCACTACTGTTTAGTGGCAATGCAGTGTTTTATTCTATGCCTTTTTATTTTCGTATATTATTTCAATGAATACAATTTATTTAGGCCCTATTCATAAAAACAAGATCTGGTCTTCAAATCTTTTTTCCAAATATAGGTCGTCTTACAATGGGGTTTGTGTTTATATTCGGACCAATACGGTACAACGGGCGCTCACATGACGTTAAGCATTTCCTGGTGCATAATGTGACGCTTCAGAACCTAAAATCCCGTTTCTCCCCGTTGACACGACAACACATAACCGGCGTTTTCAGAAATCTCCACTTTGGCAGGAGTTTTTAGAAATGATCGTTTTCTGTGATAAGACAGGGCCTCGGACAGGGGGTGTTGCAGCACCCCCAAAACCCCTACTTCCCGTGGTACTGGGTGCAACTTACAGCTGAATGTAGTGCCATGTTTTTAAACGAAAACCTACGCTAGCCTGGCTCGCTCTCGCGCATCTCTGTTCGCGCTCGTGCATGATTGCGCGTCCAGGTACTTGGAATGGGTGGAGTCAGAGTCAGCGTTGAAGGAGAGGGGGTAGGACCATTTGAGTTGTGTATTTTCAAAATCTGCTGGCGTTTCGCAAATCGCGTACCCAACCTTTAAATAGATCCAATTTTTAATCATCCTTACAAGCAAATTATATTCCAGTGCTTTTGTTGGTGTCAACTGTACTGGGAACTATTACAGTTGAAAGAGCAGCAAAGTGTTGCTGTTCTTATTTTCTGAATTCTGCCTAAATTATTCTCTTACTTTTTGAGATGTATCTTCATTTTTGGAATCACTTTTTCTAAGTCGCCTTTGGACTAAAGTGCCTGCTATCGAATTGAATGCAACATAACATTCATTCAGCATTCAACATTCCCTGGGACAAAATATCTGAGCACAGAATTTCTTCACCTGATCTAAAAAATATATTTAAATCTGTGTATGTATTAAAGAAAAAAGTAATTGTAACTCCATAACTGTCCTCAACAGTGTCTGTATGAAACATTTAAACAACTTAAAGATAATTACCGGTACACAACTCAAAAGTTATGGTGAAACCCATTAAACTCTTCCGACATTTAATTAAACGTTATTGCGGTAGAAATAAACGGTTGCAACAGAGTTTCAACCAAAAAAGAAAACAACATCTGAGTTTACCTTTACATTCAGGGCGTTTAACAGACGCTTTTATCCAAAGTGACTTATAATAAGTACATTTGTCGGACGAAAGAGAAACAACAATATATCTCTTTCGGTACGGTAAGGATGTTCATAGAACCAAGTGCCAAGCACTATCCATCACTAGGTTAACCCATTCCCCAGACACCTCAAAGATAGCTATCATATGACGTTACACAACTAGTGACTTAAAGAGATGAACCATAGGAGGAACTCTGGACAGTCTCCAAAAGTTACAACAACACAACGAATCCTCTCTCATCTCATCCATAACGGCTGTTTCATATTTACATTGAAACATCTGTCCATCGTGACCTAACACCAGGCGGATCCAACTCTGTCCTAAACATCTGTACTACCCAGAGAACATCACCGGAGACAACACCGACCTGAGCGACCTGAAATCCTCTGTTGTCGAACTTCTTTCTCTGGCTTAGTCAACGATAAGTCTTTCTAATGATAATAATAATAATAATAATAATAATAATAATAATAAGTATTCTTATTATTATTAGTTAGAGGTTTGTTTTTTTCTCAGTTAGAGGTTTTCTCTCAGTGTTAGGGCGATCTCAGCAAAGGATGTTATAAAACACCGGTAAAGTTATCTTAACTCAGAAGGTTTTAATGCTACTAGTTAAGTTATCTTATCCAAACAGGCTATAATAACACTATCTAAATCCAGAAGGTTTTAATGAAACTGGTTAAGTTATCTTAACCCCGGTTTTAAAAACTGGTTAAAATATTTTAACTCAGAATGTTTTAATAATCCTAGTTAATTTATCTTAACTCAGAAGGCTATAATAATATTAGTTAAGTTATCTTAACTCAGACTGCTATAATAATACCAGTTAAGATGATCTAAACATATATATATTGACATACAGGATACCTGTATTTCAATTATGGCACCTATTGCACTCCTGAACATCCCTGGAAGAAGTTTTTTCTCGCCCTTATGGGGGCTAGGGTAAAGGGGGGTGTCATATATATTTGGCCTGTTAGGTCCTTGGAGACTGTTATGGGGATTAAGGGCTATACAAATAAAATGTAATTGAATTAAAACACAGTAGGTTATAATAATACCAGTTAGGATGATCTAAACCCAGGAGGTTAAACTTTAACACTGGTTAAGTTACCTTTACAGAAGGTTATAAAAACACTGGTTACGTTATCTCAACCCAGAGAGACAAAGTTTTGATTAGGATCCATTGCAGTTAACATGTTGACAATTCTTGACAAGTTTTATCTCCTTTTTAAGTCCACAAAAAGTTTCATGTTAACAGCCAGCGTGCCTACCTTGAGTTCCGTCCTCTCTCTCTCTCCCTCGCACCGGTCTAAAGGGTGTGTGTGTGATAGTCCCTCAGCACTCGCCCCCTCTCGCTCTCTCCCACTCTCTCTCGCCCCGGTCTAAATGATTATGATAGTCTCCGAGTACAAGCCCTCCTCTCTCTCTCTCTCTCTCTCTCTCTCTCTCTCTCTCTCTCTCTCTCTCTCTCTCTCTCTCTCTCTCTCTCTCTCTCTCTCTCTCTCTCTCTCTCTCTCTCTCTCTCTCTCTCTCTCTCTCTCGCTCTCTCGCTCTCTCGCTCTCTCGCTCTCTCTCTCTCTCTCGCTCTCTCGCCCTCTCGCCCTCTCTAGGATTCGGACATTCCGACAGGCAGACCAAACAATGAGCGATGTGCGCTCTGCCTGCACACCATTACATCATCAGCATGCCCTTATAAGGACGGGTTTTTCAGAGGCTCGCAAAGTGTGTATGTTAAAGAGAGGGAGAGAAAGAGAGAGAGAGAGAGAGAGAGAGAGAGAGAGAGAGATCATGCTTGTTTTTGCTGCTGCTGTGTGTGTGCGAGAGAGAAATTTTGCTGTTGCGTCTGTCTGCCTGTGGTGTGGTTTGTGTATGTTTGTCACTGAGCGTAGAAAAGACCTGCACATACGTGTGACCAGAAGTGTGTGTATCTTGTACACGTGTGAACATAAGTGAAAGGAGATTTTGTGTGTGTGTGTGTGTGTGTGTGTGTGTGTGTGTGTGTGTGTGTGTGTGTGTGTGTGTGTGTGTGTGTGTGTGTGTGTGTGTGTGTGTGTGTGTGTGTGTGACTTTTTGTGTGTGTCTGTGTTTGCACAGTAGCATCCTGTTGTGATGTCATCGTATATTAGCAACACGTTTACACCTCACTAATTATCGTAAAGTTGTGCGTTTGTGTGCTTGTGCGCAATCCCTGCGTGGACATGATGGGTGTCTTTTTTTTGTATAAATTGAGTGGATCTTGGACTCTCTATACAATGTGTCTGTGTGTATGTGTGTCTGTGTCATTTAGTGTCATTCTGTGTGTGTGTGTGTGTGTGCGTGTGTGTGTGTGTTCGGTTGAGGGTGTGTCTGACCAACCCAGTCGCCAAGAAAATACGTTGACGGTGTACGTTTCCATGAACACTGGATACGTAGCATTTCAACGTAAAAAATAGCGTGTTATACCTACAGTATCCACGCGTGCCGCTGTGGAGGCGGGTTTCGGGGTTTGGGTTTCACGGCTCTCGCTGCAAATTGTGGACACGATTGTTTAGGGGGGGGGGGGGGAGGTAGACTGTTGTTGACCGGGGAGGGGGGGGGGGGAGACACGTTAGTTGAGGGGGGGGACCATAGATATACATAGAATCTATGGGGGGGGGGACGACACGTTTGCTGAGGGGGGGGGAGACACGTTTGTAGGGGGGGGCACGCTCGACAACGAGAGTTGGTTTTTATTGAACGCTCGACAACGAGAGTTGGTTTTTATTGAACGAGACTTCAACACGGAACAGCTGCACGAAACGATGGTCACGTCACTCTCGGTGACGGTGTCGACAACAATGAACACACGAACAATGTTAATAGAACAACACACAACCACATAACATCCCGAACCCATTAACCCCACTTAATCCTAACAACAAAACAAGTTAACAAAAGCCCCTTTTGTCAACTGACAACCCCAATTCCCAGAATCCCCCGCGGCTCCGGAACACGGCGTAGCCTATATTAATCTTTATTATCTGAATGGGAAATGCAATATTTTAGGAGAGATACACCATTAAACGCGTTTCTAATGACATTTCTAGCGAGAAATGTACATTTTCCTTACATAATCTTCAGTCAGTGAATGTGTATGATCTTTATTAATCTTTATTATCTGAATGGGAAATGCAATATTTTAGGACCGATTCACCGTTAAACGTGTTTCTAATAACATTTCTAGCGAGAAATATACTTTTTACTTGCATAATCTTCAGTCAGTGATTGTGTCTGATCTTTAGTTTTATAGTTATTAGGATTTGATCGGCTCGCTCGCATGTTTCAACGACGTCAGGTTGTTAGGAATAGGGACGCTGCTTTCGCTAAACTAGCAGCTCACGTGCTTCTTGCGTTTGTGTTATTAAACTGTTACTTTATGTAACTTTAAATGATATCATCTTGTTAGAAACACGTATATCTGAGAGCCAACCCAGTCGCCAAAAGCATACGTTGACAGTGTACGTTTTGTGAACACTGGATTACGTCGCATTTCAACATAAAATAGCGTGTTATACACACACACGCACGCACACACACACACAAGCACACACACGCACACGCACGCACAGACACACACAGACACAGACACAGACACAGACACACACACACACACACACACACACACACACACACACACACACACACACACACACGCACACGCACACGGTGCATTTCGCTGCTAAAACAACAACAAAAAAATATTCCCCCAAATATTATTACTAAAGAACCGTTTTCCAAAGAACGAAATGTAAACCAATGCATTCTGAATGGGAGTGTTTCTCCGATTTTTCCATGCTACACAGAACGAAATGTAAACCCATGCAAATAAAGACTTCATGGTCATAATAATTTAAATATCATTAATCTCCTGAGTGTGTTGGGTGGTATTCTATTTTTTTCAACGGGGCTGGTGCCGTCTCCTTTTGACCTTTTGACCCCAGACTTCTGGGGGAATAGCTGAATCAATTCATTAGTCAATCAGAAGCATGTAAATATCTTCCCGGTGGCGTAGGAGGACGAACAGGGTGTCCTTCAACATCTACGCTTCCAGGCGATTGCAACGGTGCCACACATGAGCATATTCGAAAATGTTTAATGGTAGTAATTAGCTGTCGAAATTGGAGGCCTTAATTAATCAATAATGAGCAGCTATTGATTTGCTTCCCGATAAAAATTTGTGACAAATTACATGTTATTTAGCATCTACACGTTGAGCTGAGTCCAATGACACCAAGCATGACACTCTAGCTAATGGTAACATGTATTTTACATGGTACACCTAGGTCTAGGACATAATCTCGATGTAGCAAGAGGGCGAGCTTGATCTCATTGGACTCAGCTTAACGTGTAGATGCTAATTAACATGTAATTTGTCAAAAATCTCCATCGGGAAGCAAATCTATAGCTGGTCATTATCTATAAAGGCCTCCAAAATCGACAGCTAATTACTACCCCGAAACATATTCAAATATGATCATGTGTGGCACTGTTGCAATCGTCTCGAAACGTAGATGTCAAAGGACACCTTGTTTGCCCTGTTGCACGACCGGGAAGATATTTTCATACTTCTAATGGATTGATTCATATTTTAAGGTTCTCGGAGTGAGACTTTAAGCGGCTGCAGCAGAAGTGTTGAGACGAAAGATGATATCAAGACATTAATAGAATATTCCCATTCACATTATGATTCTTCGTCATAACATCCGACCAAACATCCTTTACATTCACCGAGCGAAGATTATGAAAGTCCAGGCCCCCCCTTCCTGCACTCGGGGTCCGACCGGGCCAAGTTTCGGTGCGGGGGTCCCAGTTAGGCCCTAGAATATGGTATTCAAATTTCAGGGCGGTAGGACCTTCCTATCTCAAAAACTGTTTTTCCACCACATTCTGAACCATTAGGTCTCGCAGGCAACACTTCTGAAGGGGCTTTGTCCAAATGACAGTCCATTTGGGAAAACTTTTTTTCTCTATGGGCTAGAACTACAAATCTTGGATATGTCGTTCTCGGGGCCCCGGGAAATGTGTGTCAACATTTTAGCATCCCTAGCTATCTCGAAAAGGCCGGAAAAGGGGCGTGACCTCCAACAGTACAGTCACTGTACATAAGACAGAGGTTAGTTTCTAGGCCCCATTTTTTGTGGGATGGAGGTGTACATTTGTGGCTTAATGTGTGTAGACACAGCTGGCCTGTGGCCACGTCTTTGAAGTCTGGGGTCAAAAGGTCAAAAGGAGCCGACACCACGCCGCTTATGAGATAACAAAAAGTGAATCTGTATTTCTCTCATAACATTTTGTTATTATTGAAGAGAGGCCTGATTCTCAGATATGCATGTTGGACCGGTAGGGTATAGGTCTGGGAAGAACTTCAGGCCAAAATCTTGCAAGCGAGCCGCTGGGTGCAGGTGCAACGAGATGGAGCACTTGCTGAGTCATTTCCTGTAGGGCTGGAGCCACAGGTTGAAGCGTATACGCGTCCTTTGAAACCCCCTTTGATATATAAGAGACCCCAAGGTACAGTTTACTTAAATGTTCTCGCCTCAGTCACCTATTGCATCACTTCCTTTAGGGCTTCGGCCTCCTAATTGATCATTGTAGCATAATTGAATGCCCTCTTTCATATTATATGATACTTACACCACTGGGACGTGGCAACAACTCTCCAAATCCATATGGGGGGGGGGGGATGCTTTTGGACAGTAGGGGTGTACACTAGACATAAATAGGAAGCAAACTCAGGAGAAGGAATGACCTCTCACAAATATTTATTGAATAAATTGTTTCAAATAACCCTGCCTCGTTAAATCCATGAACTTGGTGTTTTGCTTTCAAAAAGCAAAACACCAAGGTTACACACACACACACACACACACACACACACACACACACACACACACACACACACACACACACACACACACACACACACACACACACACACACACACACACACACACACACATACGTAGGGGAGATAACCTGACATACATGACATCATCGGTGTGTGTGTGTGTAATCAGTTCCACATGTCTCTCTCTCTCTCTCTCTCTCTGTCTCTCTATCGCTCAATCTTGTCTTTACATGTAAACCCTCCCCCCATCCCTCCCTCCCTCCCTCTCCCTCTCTCTCTTTTCATCTTCCTTTATTTGTTTGACTTTGAAGCACCGTTTGCCCTCCTCTGGTTTCCTCTGGTTCTCTCTCTCTCTCTCTCTCTCTCTCTCTCTCTCTCTCTCTCTCTCTCTCTCTCTCTCTCTCTCTCTCTCTCTCTCTCTCTCTCTCTCTCTCTCTCTCTCTCTCTCTCTCTCTCTCTCTCTCTCTCTCTCTCTCTCATTTTCCAAATTTATTCAATTACTTCATTCATCATTTTAAGCTTTCTGCACCTCATGCTTTTCTGTGTTAGAATAGTACATGTGGACACACACACACACACACACACACACACACACACACACACACACACACACACACACACACACACACACACACACACACACACACACACACACACACACACACAGACACAGACACAGGCATACACACACAAACACACCCCGGTCCCAGCTAAACCCACCATAAGCCAACACACACTATAAGCCACTAAATAAGGGACTGTCTGCCTCTCGTAGGCCTTCAAAGTAATAGCCCCCCCAGGTGTAAACCTTCAATCTAAAAGTCTGAATCCGACCCCATCGTGCGGTGACGTCAACAGGTGTGTGTGTGTGTGTGTGTGTGTGTGTGTGTGTGTGTGTGTGTGTGTGTGTCTGGGATGTCAACGTTTCCATGGTTACGATGTCCTAGGGCCCACAACAAACAACATAATGATCAACAACACATAATGATGATCACAGGAATAGTAATTAGGAGAATTGCAGAGAGAGAGAGAAAGAGACAGAGAGACAGAAAGAGAGGGAGACAAAGGCACTGTTAATCTGTTAATACGTTTATAGATCGGGGCGCGGAAGAGCGGAAATTATGCTGCGACCTTAACGACTCACTAAGGCCCCGTTTACACGAGGACGCTTGCGGGTAAAAACGATAAAATATATTTTATCGGAAGTGCCTTTCGTTTAGACGGTGGCGGCGTTTTTGGGGCATGAAAACGCATAAATCTGAAACCACCCTCCAGAGTGGAAAAGTTGAAAACGCTCCGCCGTAGCGTTTCCGTCTAGACTGCCAAGACGCAAAACACTGCTCAGATCTGTTCACGTCGCGTACGCGTTTACGTCACATACATGTGCCAGTACAAGGAAATAAACCAACATGTCAGATTATTTCCATGCGTCTGACCTTCAAGCTGCTCTGGCAGCTCTAACAAGCGTACAGGAGTCTTTCCACGAAATGTACAGGATATGTACAGATAGTATTACTGAACAGAGAAGGATCTTTTTGTTTTTTGCGGCACGGATAAGAGAAGAAGGAAGATTATACGCATGCGCTCAGACATGGCGGTGTTGTGTGATAGTGTATCACAGCACCACCTAGCCGCCTGGCATGCATACCGAATCGAATTCCACACACTTTTGCGTCACCGTATGCACGCAGATTTCCTCCCGAAAACGCTTGTCTAAACGCGGAATAAAAAGTGAAGACGCGACGCCACTTTTGCATCTTCTGTTCAGACCGTCATCGTGTAAACGTAGCCTAAGAGCGAGCTCGTTAAGGGAATGCTCGTTAGGATAAATGAGAGACAGGGCAGTTAATTGGAGGCTACAGAGTGTACTCTCTTTAGAGTACATCTAAACAGTTTCATCATCGCTAGGACACACGTAAAATGGGTTTTAAACACAAACAGGTCGTTTAGTGTGGAACTGTGGCACAAGTGTGTGCGCGTGTGTGTGTGCGAGTGTGTGAGTGTGTGTGTGTGAGTGTTTTGTTTTTTAAGGTTGGCAATCAAGATTTATTAGGTGTGATACATTTGAAGCGGTTGCGACATGTCTTTTAGAGATGTTCAATAAGTAATTTTTAAATCGAACACCGAACACACACCAAACACGCACGCGCACGCGCGCACGCAGGCACACACAATTATGTGCGCACGCACGCACACATGCACACACACACACACACACTAATAACAAATCACACACCAAAACGTATGGGCCCAGCTGTCAGGTGGGCTGTTGGGCCTACTTCCTGAAACCCTTTCATGGTTTCCTGTCGGATTAGCAGTGATCCGACCCGGGGGGGGGGGAGAGTGGCATGTGTCTGTCTGTCCTTCTCTCTCTCTGTGGCTTTTAAGAAAGTCTCGTTGCCATGGTGACTTGGCAAGAGACCGTTCCATATTGATAGTCTTATGAAGTGAAGTTAAGGCCTACAGACAGTGCTGTTGTGGGAGAGCGACGTTAGCATAAGATGGCTATGATAGCAGCTTGTGAGCTATGGTACAAGATAGCTACATTAGCATGATAACTTTTAGCATAAGTGCTGTGTTCACAAGAGTGGATTGTTAGCAAGATGGTTATGTTAGCAGGCCAGCTATGTTAGCATACAAGCCATGACAGATTGTGAGCTATGTCTCTTATTAACTTAAGAGCGGCGTTAGATTAGGGTTTTTTTAACAAGAGGGCTATGCTTTCAAAAGAGTGGCGAAGTCACGCCACTTCCTGTAGACCCCATGGGCATATATGAGATCGTAAAATATGAATGGGTTTCATTGCAGAGAGGTAATTATTTTCTTGTCCCAGTCTTTATATGCCCCCGATTACACTTATGTTGTTTGTGGATTTAAATGATAATATTTCATGTCAAGAGTTTGACCGTTTATTGTGCTATTGTTCAGCTAAAGGCTGTAAGCTGTGACGTCACGTTCCCTGCGACTGGCGTGGACAAGACCGACCATCTCACCATCGGCATTACTGAAACTCTCCACATGCCCGACTTATAATGGTTTTCGGAAAAAAGCGGTGAAGTTGAGCAGAGATATCGCCATGTCTGTACCAGTGTTCCATGTGTGGGTGGTGAAGTATATCATTTGTGTCGACAGCAGCGAAGAGCTGTTGTT
>NC_079418.1:8205700-8229834 GCF_026213295.1 Gadus chalcogrammus
TTTAATATAACGTTCAGAGAGGGACAGTATAGCTGCCAAAACTGCTGGCATGGTTCGGATACTTGGCTGGGAAATACCAGACCTGTCCCCGATCTCCCGCTGAAAGGTCCCGGTGGCCAAAAACCCCAAGGTAGAGCACACCTGCACTGGCACAGGTATTGCGTTTAGACGCCTAGTTTCTCGCCTTAACTGTGGCTCCAAAGCATTGCATAGCTCCATCAGGAGATGCCTTGGGAGACGAAAACGACTCAAGAGCCATTCATCGCTCTCCATAAAAAAATCGGCGCGGTCTCGAAAAACTCTCTCTCGTCTTAGACGTGCGTTGAGGTCCTCTAACAGAGCCAGATCTGCCATCGCTACGACTCGACCACCTATTTGGCAAAGCTCCTGTTTATATAGACAGCTGAATAAACATTTCACCTGTCACATTCTAATTATTTTCATAGCAATACTGTTTTTAATTAGGGCTGACTTGATTGTAATTGTTTGAACGGCTGGGCTAATTCCAATTTATTTAGTAATTAATACAGATGTGCAACATGGGCTACTTGTGCTGCACTATTCATCAGTGAAATACCCGTGTGTTGCGCCAAAAAAACTTGCGTACACGAGCTCAGACCTGACGTGAGATTTCATCGCAGCCTGCGCTCACGTTCAAATTGATAAATGCCAAGCTCAACGTTGAAATGAGCGTAGATCCATTTTACGCACGTTTTCTGTCGTACGCTCGTTTGATAAAGGAGGGCCATTGAGAGAGACCGTACCGGCCTTGCGCTGTTGCTGAAAATAAGTCGTAAATAAGCCCCTTCAGGTCGAAGCGAGACACCTCAGTTTCGCTTCGGTGTCCGATTCACCCTGTCTGGTCTTATTTTCCCGATAATGACCGGCGTTCTATTATCCCTTACTCAACGAATTTTACTCTTGTGTACTGGTACATAAGAGGAACAGTAGATGCAGTTCAGCCATTGAGTCACCAGATGGCGCCAGAACTACACGTCTACAAGATAAAAACATTTTAACGGTTATTCCTAACTCCGTTACACATGCAGCGCTAAACTAATGTTCTAATCAGGCCTTTAATTATTTTCCTTTTTTTTCCCTTTTTCATTCTCTACTTTGGGACACTACTCGTACATAGTCCATTATTTGTATTTTCTTATTGTATTTTGCACTACTGTGATCTGCACTATCCTCTTTGCGGCTGTTACCCTGCAAATTTCCCCACTATGGGATAATAAAGGATTATTTTACCTCATCTTATCTTATCTTCCACAGTATTTCACCTTGAAGACTTCAGACATCGCAACTTGTTCATATATTTTTTTTAAATGTACTCGAAAGTAACGCAATAGTTACTTTCCATAATAACTAAGTTACTTTTATAAGGTAGAACTGAGTAACACATTTTGTTACTTTTTGGGTGAAGTAACTAACTAATTACTTGTTATAGTTACTTGCCCAATGCTGTCAGTAACATTTCCCTTTCTGCAGGATGTCCCAGGTGTTCTCCATCCCCTCTGGGAAGGAGCTGCCCCGTACCCCCCCCATGGGGCAGGTGAAGAAGGAGCTCGTCTTCACCAGTGACGAGTCCCCCCTGACCGGGACCACGATGACGACACCCCCACGGGAATACCTCTGTGAGTTTGAACGCTTGACATGATAGAAGTGTGAGGTTACTTTATACCATCTTCTTTTTATTTATTTTTTATACTATCGTATACTAATGTTGTGTTCGAGATGCCTTGTACACCAGCATTACGAGTTGCAACTGGGGTAATCCTACAGCTTCTTGCGGCATTTCACAGAGGTACGCCCCCTTTTGGTCGGTCCCAATCGGGATTCTGAATTCACACCGAGTTTAGCATACGACTCAACAAAGAAACATGGCTGTGCACGGAAAGATTTATTTTCTCTGTATTTGTACCACGTTGGTCATTTTAATGTCGATTTATTTCATTTTATTTCTAAATGCACTTACACACACTTGATTAGATTCCTGCTTTAATCTGCTCACCAATGGTTGCATTACATGGTCTTGCTGTGTGTGCAATACAATGTGAAGATTGTGTTTGTTTTCGGGCTTTGCTAAAGAGGCTAATGTAGCTAACAATGATTAGCCAATAAGTAACGGGAACGTTATAAGTGCTACGAGCCAGGAAATTACGTCACAAGATCAACTCCACTCCTGAGGGTGGTGTACGAGGCATCTGGAACACAACATATCCCTGTTGTGTACAGGGAATGGGTTGACCTTGATTGTTAGTGCTTGACACTTGTATGAACATCCTTACTGGACCGACAGATGTATTGTTGTTTCTCCTTCTTCTGACAAATGGACTTATTGTAAGTCGCTTTGGATCAAAGTGTCTGCTAAATGTAAATGTATGGCATATGTCTGCAGGTAGCCTCATAATCAGCATCAATCAATGCTTTGACAGGTGGGGCAGAGCTGGATGAATCTCCCTCGAGAAGATTGCGCATCAACTCAACGGGTTTGTGTGTGCAGAGTCAGATTTTTTTTTTTGTGAGTTAGTGTTTTTTTTAAAGAGACTGACAAGACAGTTGCAGTCATATTTTATTATAAGCAGTCAACACACAGTCACCATCATCTCTGTAGTCTGCCCGGCAACGGTGTCGTCCAGAGATCCAATCTCAATGATCCGTGGCATGGACGGATACCAGCTGACCCAAGCAGACAAGGACTTCATTGAACGCAAGAATGAGGAGAGACTCCTCAAACCCCTGGAGGTGAGTGAGTGAGTGAGAGAGAGAGAGAGAGACTTCTGCACTGCAAAAGTCCCGCCTCCAGGCTACCCGCATTGTCCAAACTTCTCGGGGGGTGAATTTGCTGACACATGCCACAAAGCATTCGACCAATCGCAACAGAGTGTGGGTGCAATTTAATTTAATGCAATTTTCACTTTTAATTGCATTGCTCCACAAAATGTTTCATGGTCATGTATAATTTGTGGGATCTAGGCTTGGTTCCAGGCTTTAAAGTCTTTATAGAATGATTTTCTCAGAAATTGCTTTTGCAGAAAAGAACAGTATTTATAAGGGGTGTTTCTAACGTACAGGCATGTAACCCTATTCTTGCCAATACTGCATCCTAAATGCAATTATTAATTCTTAAAGAAACATATTATGCCACCAGGTTTGAGTGTGATTAGCCGCTATAAGCTGTTTTCAAAATCTGAAAGTCCACCTCCTAGCTGTATGATGGATGGATGGTCAACTTTTGCTGCAGTCCACTTGGTAGGCTGGTACACTGATCTATGCAGCACACATCTAGGTGGACACACCCACTTGTGATGTCAGAAGAGGCCCATTCTCAAAACGGCTAATCACACTCGTATCCGGTGGTATAATATGTCACCATGAAGTGCTGTAAATGGGATTTGAAAGTTGACCCCTCCTCGTCCTGCAGGGGGAACAGGCAGAATTGGACGAGGCCCTAAGAAGGGAGGCCATGGCCCTCGGTCTGGCCCTCGCCCGCCAAGAGAAGGCCCTCGAAGAACTCAAAAAGGTCAGGTTAAGTCTTAAATGTAGTATTTCTTTATCTTATTTTATTATTTGTACCGTTTGACCGTCCTTCAATTTAGCATTACATTTTAATTTAGTATTGTTGATTTCATTTTACTATTTGTCATGTGACCTTCCTTAAATTTAGTATAATATTGAAATGTATTTCTTTAAAGGCACCCAGTGCAACTTTCGAGGCTTAAAAATAAACATTCAATTTCTAGTCTTTTTTACACGTAGTAAGTTTCAATAACTCCATACCATTACATACCGACATTCAAGCAGCAAAGATGAGACGTCGTTGTGTGGTGAGAACTGATAGAAAATCGATAACAACAACAATGCCGCCATTTTCTTTATTTTTTGTAACCTACAATAAATGAAGCAGGCTTCCAGTCAATGGAAAAATGGCTTCTCCCCACCGGCGATTGTTGTTGTTTACGATTTTCTATCAGTTCTCACCACACAGCGACGTCTCATCTTTGCTTCTTGAATGTCGATATGTAATGGTATGGAGTTATTGAAACTTACTACGTGTAAAAAAGACTAGAAATTGAATGTTTATTTTTCATTGAATGTTTACATAAAGTTGCACTGGGTGCCTTTAATTCATTTTACTATTTCTATCATTTGACCATCCTTAAATGTTGTATTAAATTTAGTATTTGACCGTCCTTTAATTTAGCTTTACATTTTAATTTAGTATTTGTTGATTAGAATTCACTATTTTACATTGAAATGTATTTGTTTATTTAATTTTACTATTTCTATCATTTGACCATCCTTATATATTGTATTATATTTAGTATTTGTTTATTTTATTATTTTACTCTTTGTAACGTTAAATTCAGCTTCTTTAGCTACTTTTTACGACTTCGAAGCAACCGCCTCTTTCCAGTTCCCCCCGTGTGGGAAGATGGTCACTCTGGCAAGGCTCTTCCTGGGCCAGGAGCTGCCGGACAGCGAGGTGGACCTTATGAACAGCAGGACCCTGCTGACTCTAGTGAAGGAACCAGCCGTCCGGTCCGCCATCTCCAAGCAGAAGAGCGCCCTTGTGATTTTGGAGGACAGCATGTACGTAAAGACGTTCCTTCACAATAAAAGTTCCTTCCCTATAAATCCCTGTACTTTTTTAAGATAAATCCCCCTTTTTTCACAAATAAAACCCAGTTCCTCCAAGATAAAACCAGAGTTCCTTCACAAAATAACTTAAGTTTATCTTGATCAGTGAGACAAGAGATATCAGGTTAATTGGTAACCGGAAGGTTGCTAGTTCGATCCCCAGCTTCTCATAGCTGAGTGTCGAGGTGTCCCTAAGCAAGGTGCCTCACCCTGACTGCTCCTGATGAGCTGGCGTTGCCCTGAGGGGTCGACTCCGCTGTTGGTGGGTGAATGTCTGTGTGAACCGTTGTAAGTTGCTTGTGATAAAAAAGTTAGCTAAACACCCTGAATGTAAATGCTACATTTTTGTTCGTTTTTTCCAACTGTGTCCCACAGTAGGAAGAAGGAAGAGAAGGCGAAGGAAGATCAGGAGAAACGGATTCAGGAAAAAAAGGTGCAAAAGGAGAATATCACTACCTTTTGATTATATATTCAAGTTTATTTAGACCTGGACAGTGCACATTAATAAACATGAAAAATGTAAATGTGCCAGAACAAGCCAAAATGGCTATTTTGCAGTCGTTGCCCATGGGAAGATGCGCCAAAAATAACTATGCACAACTATACTCATCTTTGTACAATTCAAAAGATAAACTGACCCTTTTCACATAAAACATATAGTTGAGGTATAACAAACAACTGGACATAAAACACATAAAACATCTACTTAAGTATAACAAACAAATGGACATAAAACATAGATTAAAAGTGTATCAAACAAACAGAAAACAAAATTAACCAATCAAAATGAAAGAAATCAAAGCAGTAGGGGGCAATGATGGTATACATGACAGTCACTAGATAAAATGGACAAATAGTGTGTGTTAACGCTAAAGTGAATAATAATGTTAATTATGTTAATGTTTTACCATTCCAGCATGAAATCAAAGGGTTGATGATTCAGATGGCCGGCCTTCAGTCTGAACTCACCCAGGAGAAGGTAAGAATCCCATTTGTTCATTACTAAGCACAGTTCCTTCCCAATAAGAGCCGGCTCCTTCACAATAAATGCCCAGTTCCTTCACAGAAAAGCATAGTTCCTGTACGTTAAGCGAGTCCTTCACAATAAAGGCCAGTTCCTTTACAATAAAACAATTAATTCACAATAAAACAGTTCCTTCAAATTAAACACAGCCCCTTCACAATAAAAGCCAGCTCCTACATAATAAAACATAGTTCAATTGACAAATGTACTTATTTACGGCAAATGCACTTATTGTAAGTCCCTTTGGATAACAGCGTCTGCTAAATGCCCTAAATCTAATTCTTAGACCAGTTCCTTCACAATAAAACACACTTCCTTCAGATCAGATCAGATCAGGGCCCTGTTTCCCAAAAGAATCGTTAGCCTAAGTGGTTCGTGAAGTTCGTTGTACGAGCATCGTACAATTTTCACACCGTTTCCCGAAAGCATCGTTGGGAAACGAACGTCGTGAAAACATTTCGTAGCTAACGAAGGCTCCAGGGGTACTCGTAGGGTGCTAAGAGCATCGTTCCTATAGCCTCAGTGAAAACACCAGCTGGACATTCAGTGGTATTGGAGGTGTTTTAATAAAACACCTCCAATACCACTGAATGTTCAGCTGGTGCAATTTCGCAATACCCCCAAAACAGTGGTTACCATTGATACATTACTCATAGACTACTGTTCGATTTTAAACAGCAAAGACAGACATGTTAGAAGCCCCGTCACAATGCAACCCTATCACAAGGCGTATAATAAAATCTAATGATTCCATTGCTCTTGTGTGGGAGGTCGCTTTCGAGCTGCACTTGCTGTCTCCCTCTGATTTTAATTCAAGGATCGCGGTTAAAATAAACTCATATTGATCAATGACAGAAGACATACTTTACATGAATCATGCTGAGACCAGCGGGTGTCGGAGAATTTCTGCAGGCGTTTTTTGTTGTGATTGTTTGCCATAAAGCACTGTAGGCGCTTCGGTGAGACTGTGATGAAGTTTGCTATTTATTGGACCGTGTCTTGACAGTTACAAAGATCCCTGACCTCAGTGGAGTGCACAATTGCCAAGTTGATGCGTTGATTCTGCGGTGACTGCTGTGGGAAACTGTGCTGCCATGCGTGCCATTCCCGCTTACATTGCCCGCACCATCACACCCCTGCCCAACAATATGGGCAATATCTAGACGAGCAACAGCCATAGCCGTATCAATGCCTCTGCGTTTGAATGATAATGAATGAATGGAACGTTGCATAATTAATGTTTACCCCAAAGATTATAGACTAGAGAATGCGCGCCAATCAGTGAAACCTTATGCAGAATCAGAGAGTCTGCTCTCTTTGCTGCGCAAAGCATGTTTCAGATATCAACACATTTAGATAAATGCTATAGTTGTCACACAGACACAAGCTATTTTTTTATTTTGGTAATATGGAATTATTTAAGGGGGGAAAATGCTGTGAAAAAAAGATGGTGCGTTCAGGATTAGCATAGCTTATGTCGGCCTGAGCCTTATCACTTGTGTTTAATATTTGTGGCATTCATATTAGTCTAGGCTACTCTGCTGTTGGCCTTGATAGGGAGATAGTTTTTTGCTGCCACAAAATAGTTTCCTCCAACATTCCTGTGTCTCCCCTCCTACAGAAACCATTTCAGCACCCTGTCTGTAGACATTTACAAGTCTACGAACGTCGTTAGAGCAGTGCACGCACATTCATTTTAAGAGATTTGACACAAAGTTTCAAAAGGTCCATCGCGAGAATGTTCATACGAGTCTGGATTAGTGGTGGATTTAATGATTCGTTTCCGTGACCCAGTTCGCGTGATTCAGTTCGCCAAGAGGAGTCGTTTGCGAATCGTTCGTTCGTTCGTTTGTTCAGTCGAGTTTCCGGTAGCATTAACTCCACTGAGTCTGACTGACTCAGCTGATTTACCGGAAACTCGTTCGTTCGTTCCGTCGAGTTTCTGGTGAATCGAATGGTGAACGAGACGAACGAATGAACGAGAGAAACGAACCGGTTCGGTGCATTCGTCCTAAAGACTCGTTCATTCGAACCGGTTCGCGAACGAACGAGCCCACACTAGTCTGGGTCCATCGTTATCGGGAAACTGGGCCCAGATCCATTCAACGTCATTGTCATTGACAACCAGTACAACAAAATGCAGTACAATCCTTCACAATAATTGCCCAATTACAACGGTGATTCATTTTGACAGGAGAAGTGTGCGACCATCGATGCAATGGCCGCCGCCCCCCCGCCCGTCCAAATCAAAATGAAGGCCGCTGCCCCCCGGTCAGTGAAGATCAAAATTGAGGCTGTTGCCCCCCTGCCCGTCAAAATGGAGGCCGCCGTCAAACAGGAAGCTGTCACCAGCCGGCCGCTTCGGAAATCCTCAACAACGAGGGCGGCCGCAGCCAACCTCGCTCTCAAAACTTCGGCTTCCGTCACCAAGATTCCGAAAAACGCTGCGGGCGGCGGAACCTGGAGGAAAACGCCAGGCTCCGCGGCCGTTGCGCCGTTGCCGGCGACGACAGCCGTCGTGTCAGAACTATCGGGCAGTCTTCGGAGATCGAAACGAATTGCGAGTAAAAAGTAACTGTCTTTGGGTTTTGTCAAAAACTATGTGACACTGATGTTTTTGATATGTGATGACGAATTTTGTTGACGAACTTGTAAAAAATTAAATGTAATGCCTAACTTTACATATCATACAAATTTTCCTAATAAAAATAAGATTTAAATTGTGTGTGTGAAATGCTAAACAAACACTCGCTCTACTCCGTGAACTTGGATCAATTGCACGTTATTTTTCCATTGCATGTTTTTCGGCCCCTGTGTTTCATTCCTGTTTGCCAATGCTGGAGCAAACAGTAGCTGACGTTGGCAGGAACGTTCCTAGAAACCATCAATTAGTGTTAACAGCCAAATTCCAAAGCAGACATTTTGAAAACGGTTTCCAAGATACTTGTGGTTTGAGGATTACCGGCCAGTTTCTGGTTGTTCACCCTAAGGGTTGAATAAACTCAGTACACCAAGGGCTTTTTTATTTTTTTTTAACCAGGTAAAAGTCTCACTGAGATTCTAATCTATTTTTCAAGAGAGATCGGCAAGAGGGCAGCATAGGACAGACAATTCATACGTTTCTTACAAACAAATCTCTCTCTTCTCCCCCCCCCCCCCCCCCACAAGCAAAACCCCATTAAATTGCTTTGGGGTCGGAAGGGTCCGTTAAGGGCATGTAGGGGGGTGGTGGTTGGCAAAGCCCAACAGGACTGGTTTGATACTGGTCCCGAGCCTCCGGAGTCTTGGGGGAACTTAGACCCTCACAAATTTGTGGTTGCATTTTGGCACTACAATAATAATTGTCTGTGTGAGTCTTAAAGGCCCACTATGCAACTTTTTTAGCCAATATTACATTAAGTATGCAGGTTGAGAGTTATGCTGATGGTTCTGCATCCATTTCTGGGTCGATTGGTGGGTGTGTCATTTTCCCATGTTGACTCTACAGTGAAAAAGCGCATATGCAACTTGATCTGCTCGGACCGGGACATTCCGGATGTGACGCAGCGGAAGTATCCTCGAAGATGTAGTCAGATTGTAGTTTCGAAAATGCTTTACGGCACAGACACACACCCAAACATGGCACCGGCTAGATATAAACAGCCAGTTGCAAGGCAATTGTTGCATTTATCATGGATCAATCGACTGATAAGGGACCCAAGAGGCGACTGTCGGTGGAACAAAAGAAGAATGGACCAGAAAAGAGATCAGACACGAGTGAAAGGGGAACTATGCAACTTTTTTGGCTTGATTTACCTTAATATAACAGGCTAGGAGTCATTGCGATGGTTCCATTATACATTTTTGTTCGATTGTTCGTTGTTTCGACTGCCCCTTGCGCATCTTGGCGGAGAAAAGGAATATGTTTCTGCCGGCGACCCGCCGCCCACTCTTGCGGGAGTCTCGGGTCTCGCGAAGTAACGAATTGCTTTACGGCACAGACCCCCAAACACGGAACCGGCTCGATATAAACACAAGTAACTAAGGGATTGTTACATTCATCATAGATCAGCCGACTAAAAAGAGACAGAGAAACCCAATCTCGGAGGAACAGAAGAAGAGAAAAGGGAGACTGACCGACAGAGAGGCCAGACACGAGTAAACGTTGGGCAAGCTTTTCAGGAATAGCGTGAACTGAAAGAAAAAGAAGACTGCAAATCAGACTCCGATTTGGCCGTGTTGCTTTTGAAATTGAAAGTACCCTTGGGTGAACTTTGTCTTGGTGGTATTCTTGATGTTGATAGTCTCTGTACAAATGTGTTTGCTCAACCATTTTGTTGTGAGCCCTGTAAAAATTGTTTTCTCGACCGTTTTGTTGTGAGCACTGTATGTTTCTAGCTTGCTTGTTGGTTGCAACCATATAAACACCTTTGTTTCCATTGGTGTTTTGCTGTTCGTCTGTCTCGTCCCCCAGATACAGACTGAATCCCCGAATCCAGGTTCTTGTTTATTTAGATTATTATGTTGGCCAACACTCTCACACTGATTGTTCTGTTCAACATAAGATAAAACAATTATAATCTAGGATATAAATTCTCCCCGTCAACTACAAAAAAGGATGGCTTTATGTTTATTGCAATACAAATACACAATTTTAAAAATGCATAACCTTGCCTACACTTTATGAACATCTACTTCGGACATGGCTCCACGCATTCGCCGGCTTCTTTGAAAACAAATGCACATGGCTCGCGTAGAAGTGCATGGGGAAGGGTCGTCAACGAGTTGTTACGACAGTGTTGTAAAATATCTACTACGAAGCTGAAGGGGGAGCTGTGTAGAGAAATGTGCGTGCCAAAACCAAGAAAACAGCGAAGAAATTCCCGAAGTTGCATAGTGGGCCTTTAATGCGTCTGTCTTGGTGTGTATGTGTGTCTTATTTGTCTTATTTTTTTTATGCGGCCAAATGTGGCGCTGGATCTTTAAGAACATGTTTCAAACAACGCAACCCCAAACACCGCCGCGAGAACGCACGCCTGACCTCAGATGTTGAACTTGGACCAAGGAAAACCCCATCCCATCCCAGAATATCTTTGGATTTCCTTCATGGGGATTAATGGAACGAGACAGAACAACGTTTGTCCGTTGATCCACTGTCTGGGAACGTGAAGAGAGTCTTGGAGGGATGTCAGAGTTCGGAGAGATTTCAGAAGGGTCTTAGAGTTCAACTGGCTGGTTTTTTGTTATCGTCTGTGATAAGAGCTACAGTATTCTATAGATTCCGCTATATTCTGTCATTATTTCCCAAATAAAATATGATATTTATAGGCCTATATTAAAAATAAATAAAACAATTATGTATATATTTAAACAAATCTGCGCTATAGTTGAATATGTTCAGATTGCACACACAAGCAGATTCTAGGCCCCAGAATCCTCATTCTGTAATTATTTCCTAATAAAATATAATTTTATGTTTATAAAAATATAGATATTTTTTTAGGTATGCAAACAAATTGCCGCTGTATAACTGAATAATCTGTTGAATACAATAGCATTGAATACAATAACATTACACACACGCAAACAAACTATTACAGCATTTTAATAAAAGTATTTCCCTCTGTATCTCTGGCTGGTTTTGTTATTATCTGTGATGAGATCTACCTGTATACTCTAGACCCCAGAATCCCCATATTCTGTAATTATTACCGAAAAATATATAATATATAAACATTTATTATAGAAAATAAATTAATTTATGTAACCAAATCGGCGCTCTATAACTGAATAATCAGAAGTATATTCTAGTGTTTACCCTGAATGTAAGAGAAGAGACTGCTGACCACTGATTAGTCAATGAGCAACAGGTGTGCAGCCTCCCCCAGAGTCCAATCAGACTCAGGCCAGATGAGGTTGCTGAGACCACACCCTAGTTCTCCCCCTTTCTTTCCAATTTCATTAGTCTCGCTTCGTCTCCTTTTTCTCCCCTTTTCTCTCCCCCATGTTCTCTCTCCCTCCGCCTCCCTCTCACCTTTTCCTCTCCCCCCTCACTCTCTCCCTTTCACCCTCCCTCCCTCCCTTCCTTCCTTCCCCCCCTGACCCTCTACCTGTGGTTGGACGACACTGTGGCTCAGAGCGAGCGGACGTTAACCTGCTGACCACTGATTGGTCAACGAGGAACAGGTGGTCAGCCTCCCCCAGCCCCAGAGTCCAATCAGACTCAGAGCAGGTGAGGCTGCTGAGACCAGACATACTTTATATTTTACATTCAGGGATGTAGCTGACGATTTTACCCAAAGAGACTCACAATAAGTACATTCTTCCGAAGTAAGAGAAACAACAATAAATATCGCGAGAGAGACATTGAACCAAGAGCTGTGAACAAGTTTTTTAATCATAAGAATGGAAGATGTTTTTGGTATATTCTTTCATCCAACGTTACAGTTTATATTCTGTATTTCCTACAGAATAGGGTTAGGGTTAGGGTTAGTTAGCCCCCTTCGAAGTTAGTTCAAAGCGGGCGCACGCACGCACGCACGCACGCACGCACGCACGCACGCACGCACGCACGCACGCACGCACGCACGCACGCACGCACGCACGCACGCACGCACGCACGCACGCACGCACGCACGCACGCACGCACGCACGCACAGACGCGCACACCTCTCCTCTTTTAACCTCTCCTTCCCTCTCCCCTCCACTCCTCTCTCCTCCGCTCCTTTCCTCTCCTCTCCTCTTCTCCTATCCTCTCCTCTTCTAACCTTGTTCCTCTCCTATTCTAACCTTTCTCCTCTCGTCCCCCTTTTGGTTGGATTTCCCCTCTGTTTTCTTCACTTTCTCTGTTCCATAGTTTCACATCGTCCTCTATCCTCCAGTTTGTCTGTTTGTCTGTCTCTGTCTCTCTACCTTCTTGGTGAACACGTCCCCCTGTCCCTGGGAGGTCTGGTATCTCTCTCTCTCGCTCTCTCTCTCTCTCTCTCTCTCAGATTCCCCCTCCTCTTCCACACTGGTGTGTAGCCGGACCCTAGAGTCGACCACATGTTGGGTCAACACACACGATCCAACATGGCTGACCTGTGCGGTTTCCATGGCAGCTGTGAGTGATGTGTCTAGACATGGGTCTAGGGGGTCGGGGGGTGGGGGGGGCACTAACTTATGGGGTGTTGAACGCTGAACATCATGTCCTGCTGTTTGAGTGTTTTCATTCGGTTTGGATATTTGATGTTGAAATCACACTCTGTTTTCACCCTTTGTCAATAGTCTTGCTCTGTCTGTCTGTCTGTCTGTCTGTCTGTCTGTCTGTCTGTCTGTCTGTCTGTCTGTCTGTCTGTCTGTCTGTCTGTATGTCAAAAAAAAACTATTGGCCGCGTTCTGCAAAGCAGGAGTTCCAGTGAACTGAAGTCCAGACCGAGCCAATCAAGAGGCTTTACCTGAGCCCGGGGCCAAGACCAGGTCAGTTGACTTTGCTTCTCCCAAGGAATGCTGGGAATTATTTGCTCCATCTGCCATGTGCGCACACACACAAAACATGCATGGCACACACGCACACAAACACAAACACAAACACAAACACACACACACACACACACACACACACACACACACACACACACACACACACACACACACACACACTCACAATGCATGGGACACAAACACATGCACATACACCATGGATGGCACAAATACTCACAGACTCACACACACACACCCCACACACATAGACATATTCTCCTGACAATCAATAGACTGTCATAGGGATGTGTGGTTATTGGTTTTATAGTTATGATGAAGAATATTTCAGGTCTAGACAGAAATATAATAATATAGTTGCTATGATAGTTGCTATGGACGCTGACGCGAAGGGGAGTTGTCTTGCTTTGCAGACAGCGCTTGACAGCACTAAAATATATATATATTTATTATATTTATTATTTATTTATTTATTTATTGTACAAGGACACCACCAGACCTCCTCTAAGCAATGAGAGTGGTCTATTAAATTCAAGATCGGTGTGCAAGAATAGGGATATAGGGCCATACCGTCAATCTGAATTTCATTTATAGAATTACCGAGACTAGGGTCAATGGTCAGATACAGATGTTATAACGGTAATTGAATAAATGCGACGGTCTACTTATAATATTATAACTAAATAATTGTATACATAATATATATTTCAATATCTTACTACTATAATAGCAGGCCTGTCGCACCAGTTACTCAAAGTCACTCATGCGCATGTGCCAAGCAGCCTGCAGCTCACACACACACAAACAGCACGCGTAAACGTATACTTACACTGCAAGCACGCACATACACACCGCATGCACACACCACACACACACGCACATGCGCACGAACATACACGGAAATGCTACACTTTCCATTGAACAATTACCCCTGTTACCATAAATTGACTAATTTTATAATGTAATCAAATGCTCACACACTAGCTGCTTTCAGACACACGTGTAAGTCTTGATGTTCTCCTGATGAGCCGTGTGAACAACATATGAGATGTGTGAACAAAATATCCTGACATTCGTACCCTGAAAACCTCCTGAATAATACTACCCTTGAGGTAGTATTTTCTCCGTAGGAAATGTTCCTTACATTTGAATGGGGAGAAGAAAGTCGGTATTTCTCACACCACTTCAGTGGTTGTGTTGATGTTCTGCATGTCATTGAGTGGCCTCCCAAATGATAATCAGCCTGTTGCCTTTTGTTGAGCTGAATGGTTCAAAGAGTCATTTGTGGTTAACGAATGTTATACGTTGTGACATCATAGGCAAAATGTTATTATATTATGCGCTCAGAAATTTGTTGCATTATCGACTGGGGTTTCCACATTATTGCTATGGGTTTAAATACAACTAGAGGTTGAGCGCACACAACGCGTGTGCGAAAACTAGTTTAATTAATTAAATACATAACGGCATTAAACATGTGACAGCCCAGCGTTATTTCGGCCATTTCTTTTCAATGGGCCTTCGTCAACGTCACGTGACTCTCACGGTTGCTATGGTGGTTGCCATCGACCGCCCCCCTCTGCTCATAACATCGATCCATCGCCGGGGATGGCATTACATTGTAGTGAATTGAATCCCCTCTCCGTCTGCAGACTACGCCGAAGGGTACTTTTCCTGTCAGTGACAGACGTTAAAGTGACCTTGCCAACACTCGGTATTTGACGTTCTTGGAGTGAGACTGTGTTGGCTTGTGTGTGTGTATGTGTGTGTGTGTGTGTCTACACGTCTTCTGTGTTTGTGTGTGTATGTGTACATCTGTCTTTGTGTCTCTACTTGTGTGTGTGTGTGTGTGTTTGTGTGTGTGTGTCGACACGTCTTCTGTATGTTTGTGTGTGTGTGTTTATGCGTGTGTGTCGACACGTCTTCTGTGTGTGTGTGTGTGTGTGTGTGTGTGTGTGTGTCTCTCTACTTATGTGTTTGTGTGCGTGTGTGTCTGTCGGGGTTCACAATCCCCGCAGACAGGATCTGGGAACCGTTCTCAATCGGTTTGGCCTCCAAACTCCGGGCCGGTTGGAACCGCTTCCAACCGGCTGGCGGTCATGACAGACAAAGATCAGACTCCCTGCTGGCTCAGAGGAGGAGGAAGAGGAGGAGGAAGAGGATGAGGAGGAGGAGGAAGAGGAAGAAGAGGAGGGGGAGGAGGAGGAAGAGGGTGAGGAGGAAGAGGTGGGGGAGGAGAAGGAAGAGGAGGAGGAAGAGGAGGGTGAGGAGGAGGAAGAGGGTGAGGAGGAAGAGGGTGAGGAGGAAGAGGGTGAGGAGGAAGAGGAGGGAGAGGAGGGAGAGGAGGAGGAGGAGGAAGAGGAGGAGGAAGAGGAGGGGGAGGAGGAGGAAGAGGATGAGGAGGAAGAGGATGAGGAAGAAGTGGAGGGAGAGGAGGAGGAGGATGTTACGACCCGGCTCGAGGGAAGTAACATGAAGTCGACAAACAAGGATTAAATATACGAAAAACCGGGTTTATTGTTACAAAAAGTTAAACAGACTGTTGAATGAGGACCATTCTGCTGGCCCTGGCTAGAGACCGAGTGAGTGAAGCCTCCCAGGCTTTTAAGGCAACAACAGGTGCCAGGTAACGAGGAGAAGGAGGGGCTGAAGGAGGAGCTTCGGGAGTACTGCAAAACATGGAGCAGATCTGCACATAACACCCCCCCCCTTAAAACGGTTGCTCTAGGCAACCGCCAAGTTACACAAATCAAAATAACAAAATAAATGAACAGCTATATCACATTAGCTTATGACACTCATGACCTTGACAGGGCATCCGCGAGCACATTGTCCCTTCCACGGATGTGCTTTATTTCCGGGTTAGAGCCCTGCAGGAACAAACTCCATCGCATCAGATACGGATATTATATGGACCGCATCATCAAGCTTGTAAAGCAGACCCTGGAAGTGGCAGCAGCAACCCCTTGTCACCAGGAGAGAACGCCCGATGCTTTGCCCTTTGGTCATACCACCCCTTCATCCGTCCTTGGGCTTCCCCCAAGTTCTGCCTCGCCAGCTCACATGCCTTGTTCAGCTTTGACCGAAAATGGCAAACAAAGCCTAGCAAATTTGTGGAGGGGAACTGGTTTGCCAACCATCTCTCTTTCAAAAGGTTCATAGGGCCCCTCACAGTATGACCGAACACCAGTTCAGCTGGACTAAAGCCAAGGGACCCTTGAGTGACCTCTCTAGCTGCAAAGAGGAGCAAAGGGGTTCCCTCATCCCAATCTCTCTCAAACTCCTTACAGTAGCCTCGTAACATGGACTTTAGGGTCTGATGGAACCGCTCAAGGGCTCCTTGAGACTCTGGATGACAAGCAGATGAAGTCTGGTGCTCAATAGACAACTGCTTGAGAACCTGCGAGAACACACGGGACATAAAATTCGAACCCTGGTCGGTCTGGATAACTCTCGGCAGGCCAAACACTGCAAAGAACTTAATAAGGGCCTTGGAAATGGCTGAAGCGGTGATCCTACGTAGAGGGATAGCGAGGAAGGGGACCAACACAATCGATCAAGATACGCTCAAAAGGCTCTCCTATGGCAGGGATAGGAGGTAAGGGAGCTGAAGGAATCTTCTGGTTGGGCTTCTGAAGATCATCTGGGCGTTTTGACACTACAGGAAAAGGGACAACCTCAGGAGCCGTAAGCACCCTACCACCGGCTAGGTCATTCCCCAAGATGAAGGACACCCCTTTAATGGGAAGGCTTGAACACACAGCTACAGCTACTTCCCCAGAGACAAGACCAGTTTCAAGGGTAAGTTTATGCATAGGCAGAGACAGATACCCCCCCCCCAAACCCTTGGACGAGGGCACTGGAACCCAACTTGGACTGGTCAGTAAACGGTAGGAGGTCCTGTAGAATCAAAGACTGAAAAGCTCCACTATCTCTCCAAATCTTAATCGGTTGCTTGGTTGAAGGATCAGTGACAAGAGAAACACAACCATCCATAAGGAAAGACGAAGAACCAGGCAGCTCACTCTTTTGAGCGGGTTGGTCCATGTCTTGGATGACAGCAGAATTTTTCACCGTTTTTAGTAAGGCAACAGGCTTATTCAAGATTCAAGATTCAAGATAATTTATTGTCATTTCAGCCATATACACAGTATACAGTGAAATGAAATAGCGTTTCCCAAGAACATAAGGTGCAACATAGAGCGACAATAATAACAAAAAATCAACAACAACAACAACAACAACAACAACATGCTACATATAACTGCAAACCAGTAAAGTGACTGTGTGGAATTTGTAGTGCAGGAATATAAATATAAATATGACTATGTGTCTGAGTAGTGCGGGAATATAAATATGAATATAATAAATATGAATATAAAGCAATAGTGCAATAGTGCATAAACCAAGGGTAACAGAGATGATCAGATCTGTCCCTTAGAGTTGAGGAGTCGTATGGCCTGGGGGAAGAAGCTGTACTGTAGTCTGGTTGTGGTGGACCGGATGCTCCGGTACCTTCTGCCAGACGGAAGGGGGGAGAAGAATTTGTGTGAGGGGTGGGAGGGGTCATCCACAATGCTGGTTGCCTTGCGGATGCAACGAGTGGTGTAAATGTCTGAGATGGTGGGGAGAGAGACGCCGATGATCTTCTCAGCTGTCCTCACTACGCGCTGCAGGTTCTTGCGGTCAAGTTTGGTGCAGTTTCCGAACCAGGCAGTGATGCAGCTACCCAGGATGCTCTCTATGGTCCCTCTGTAAAAAGTGGTGAGAATGGGGGGTGGGAGGTGGGCTCTCTTCAGCCTTCTCAGGAAGTGGAGGCGCTGCTGGGCTTTCTTAACCGTGGAGCCGGTGTTGAGGGACCAGGTTAAGCTCTCGGCCAGGTGGTGTTCTTCACGATCTCCACCGGGGAGCCATCAACGTCCAGCGGCTCGTGGTCCCTCTGTGCTCTCCTGAAGTCAACAACAATCTCTTTGGTTTTGTCTACGTTCAGGGACAGGTTGTTGACTTTGCACCAGGTTAGCAGTTGTTTCACCTCCTCTCTATAAGCTGACTCGTCGTTCTTTTCTATCAGACCCACCACGGTCGTATCGTCGGCGAACTTGATGATGTGATTCGAGCCGTGTAGCGCCGTGCAGTCGTGCGTCAGTAGTGTGAACAGCAGTGGACTGAGCACACAGCCTTGAGGGGCCCCTGTGCTCAGAGTGGTGGTGTTGGAGGTGTTTTTCCCGATCCGGACTGTCTGGGGTCTCCCCGTCAGAAAGTCCAAGATCCAATTGCAGAGGGAGATGTTCAGGCCCAGCAAGCCCAGCTTCGTGATCAGGTGCTGGGGGACGATTGTGTTGAATGCTGAACTGAAGTCTATGAACAGCATTCTAACATATGTGTCCTTTTTTTCCAGGTGGGTGAGTGCTAGGTGGAGGGTGGTTGAGATGGCGTCATCGGTAGAGCGGTTTGCTCGATACGCAAACTGCAGGGGGTCTAGGGTGGGAGGCAGGAGGCTCTTTATGTGCCTCAGGATCAGCCTCTCAAAGCACTTCATGATGGTAGAAGTGAGTGCTATGGGGCGGTAGTCGTTGAGGCAGGACACAGGTGACTTTTTCGGCACAGGGACAATGGTGGTAGTTTTGAAGAACGATGGGACGTTGGCACTGCTCAGGGAGATGTTGAAGATGTCCGTGAGAACATCTGCCAGCTGGTCTGCACATCCTTTGAGCACACTCCCGGGAATGTTGTCTGGGCCAGCAGCCTTACGCGGATTCACTCTGCGCAGTGACTTTTTCAGCTCAGCCGTGGTCAGACGTAGCACTTGTTCGTCGGGAGAGGGAATGTTCTTCTCCGCCACCACATCATTTTTTGCTTCAAACCGGGCGTAGAACACGTTCAGCGCATCAGGCAATGAGGCATCGCTGTCACAGGCTGGTGTAGATGTCCTGTAGTTGGTGATGGCTTGAATGCCCTGCCATAGCTGCCGTGTGTCTCCACTGTCTCTGAAGTGGGCGTGGATTTTCTGAGCATGTGCACGCTTGGCGTCCCTGATAGCCCGGGCCAGTATTGCCCTCGCTATGCTCAGAGCCTCCTTATCACCTGCTCTGAAGGCTATGTCTCGGGCTCTCAGCAGTGCACGTACCTCTGCAGTCATCCATGGCTTCTGGTTGGAGCGTGTGGTGATGGACTTGGTGACAGTGACGTCATCAGTGCACTTACTGATGTAACCAGTCACTGATGCTGTGTACTCCTCCAGGTCAATGAAGCCGTCGGTGGTTGCTGCTTCCCTAAACATATGCCAGTCGGTGCACTCAAAACAGTCCTGGAGGGCAGAGATGGCTCCTGCTGGCCAGGTTTTCACCTGTTTCTTGGCTGGTCTGGAGCGTCTGACGAGCGGTCTGTATGCTGGGATCAGCTTGACGGAGATGTGATCCGAGTATCCGAGGTGGGGGCGGGGCTCAGCCCGGTACGCACCAATTACGTTGGTGTAAACAAGGTCCAGCATGCTCGCCCCTCTCGTCGCAAAATCCACATGTTGATGAAATTTAGGAAGCACAGTTTTGAGATTTGCATGGTTGAAATCTCCAGCGACAATGAGCAGTCCTTCTGGGTGAGTGTTTTGGAGATCGCTAATGGCTCTGTAAAGTGCGGCCAGCGCATCCTTAGCATTTGCACTGGGGGGAATGTAAACAGCTACCACATGCAGGGAGGAGAACTCTCGTGGCAAATAAAAGGGTCTACATCCCACAACCGCGTATTCCACCAGCGATGAACAGTACTTTGAGACTAGGGCAGAGTTGTTGCACCAGTCAGTGTTGACGTAAACACACAGCCCGCCACCTCGGGTCTTGCCGCACAGTGATGAGTCCCTGTCGGCTCGATGCGAGGTTAGTCCGTCTAGCTGAATGGCCGCATCCGGGACTCGATCATTGAGCCATGTCTCTGTAAAAACACAGACACAGCAGTCCCTAGTCCCCCGTTGAGTAGTCCGCTGTAGTCAGATGTAGTCCAGTTTATTCTCCAGGGAGCGGACGTTGGAGAGCAGGATAGACGGGAGAGCCGGCCGGCTAGAGTTGGCTCTTAGTCTAGCACGGACGCCGGCTCTCTTTCCCCTCTTACAGCGTCTCTCACATCGCTTTCGGCGCCTCCTCAGCCAGCCCTTGCCAGGGCTGGGGCTGGGGGGTTTACATAGCAAGCCAAGAGCCTGTAGTTCGTTGAGAAGTTCCCCCGATGGTACAACTGCCGGACTGCGTTTGAGTTCCAGTAGAAGAGTACGATTTATAGGTTTAAGACACATAGTTAAACGTATACATAGTTATAATAGTAATAGTTTATAGTTTATACGTTTAACATAGTTTAAGACACATAGATTTCGATTTAAATACACATAAATAACACCGTATTTTTGCTCTCGGGGGGTCGCAGCGAACCAGTCGCGCCGCCGCCATGGCAACAAGACTCATGTTTCTTATTCAAGACAGGGCAGTCGGCAATGAAGTGACCACTGTTCTTGCAATAGAAACAAGTCTTCTCTAACGGAGTACTCAGAGTAGCCGATCTTCTAGCGAAAGTTGTAGAAACGGTGGGAGGAGGTTCTGAGCAGGTGGAGGAAGTGGTTGGAAACCGAGGTCTACTAAAACCAGTCCTTCCCCTTCGCTCACCTGGGTCGCTATCAAAGTTTACCTTAAGCGTCAACACAAACTTGTCTGCTAGAACAGCAGCCTCATCAAGAGTGGACACTTCTTGTTGATTGAGATAAGTACACACAGCAACAGACAGACAATTTTTAAAGTCCTCCAGCAGAACTAATTGTCTAAGATCCTCCTTAGTTTCCGCCTTCTGTGACTTGCACCAAGAACTAAAACTGATCTCCTTTTCTCTTGCAAACTCAACATAAGTTTGTTCATCCAGCTTACTGAGGCCTCTAAAACGCTGGCGGTACGCCTCAGGAACGAGCTCATAAGTTCTTAGAATGGCGCCTTTAACTTTTTCATAGTCCTTGACATCCTCAATGTTTAAAGAAGCGTAAGCGTCTTGTGCTTTTCCCACCAAAACGCTTTGCAAAAGCGATGTCCAGGCATGTATTGGCCAGTCTGAAACAGTAGCCACTCGTTCAAAATGAGCGAAGTACCGCTCAACATTTTTCTCAGCGAATGGAGGTACTAGTCTGATGTTTCTCGCTACGTTAAACTGAGCCGAGGCAGAACTGGTTGAGCTCAAAGCAGCATGCTTAAATTCAAGCTCTTTCAAGAAACGCTCATGTTCTAGGTGCATTTGTCTTTCCTCTAGGTGCATTTGTCTTTCCTTAAGGATACGCTCTTTTTCTTTATCCTCTAGTTCTAATTCTCGAAACACCAACTCCTTCAACCTGAACTCCAGCACAGCATCTGACATTTGAGGAAGAACAAGTTGATGCTGGTATGCTGGTAGAGCCGACGTCCTTAGGACGCCTCCTTCTGCTAGGCTTGCCTTAAGTGCTTCTCTTAAACTATCTTTAAGACGTTTATCACCACTGGCAATCTCAATGTCATAATGACTGGCAAGACTAAGGAGCTGTTCTTTAGTGAGCTGTTCAAGCAACTCCTCCGAGGGTGCACTAATAAAGTCATCGATAGCCGCCATACTAGATAACTTCAATAACCAAGCATAAATAACAAAATACACCAATCACTTTTACCCAAGGTTACAACTTACATCAGTACGCCCAGCACACACCTCCTCCAACACTACTGCTGACAAATCCACAAGCTGTAGAAAACAAAGCTAGGACCCTGGACACGTTACCACAACTGTTCCCATAAAGCAGTCACTAAAGCAACTTTACAAATCAATCACTGCTGAGCACAGTGAGCAAGCCTCCGAGTGCAAATGATCATCTAAGCAAGCCCCCTGGTATCTGCCTAACTTAAATTAACCCTAATGGTCTTCTGAGGCGTGCCGGGCTCGAGGCTTCTTTAAAACAAAGCTCAGTTAACCTCAGCCATGTGACCAAGGCCCTGAAAAGGTCGCCCCCACCAGAGAACACGTCTCCACCCAGGATTACCTCGAAAATAAAGAAGGCAAAATAACAAATAGTGTACCGATGGAAGGACAGATTGCTCTGCCCAGCTGGTACACTCCCTAACTAACCAGGGGGGATCACTCACAACTTAAAATCATAGCACTCAGATTCAATACTCACCATACTCACCATGAAAAGAAGCTGCTCATAGCCACACTGCCAAACACCACCAAAACATACCAAGTTACTCTGTCTAGGGGAAAATTAGAAATAATTAACTCTGCAGCCAATATGTTATGACCCGGCTCGAGGGAAGTAACATGAAGTCGACAAACAAGGATTAAATATATGAAAAACCGGGTATATTGTTACCAAAAGGTTAAACAGACTGGTGAATGAGGACCATGTTGCTGGCCCTGGCTAGAGACCGAGTAAGTGAAGCCTCCCAGGCTTTTAAGGCAACAACAGGTGCCAGGTAACGAGGAGAAGGAGGGGCTGAAGGAGGAGCTTCGGGAGTACTGCAAAACATGGAGCAGATCTGCACATAACAGAGGAGGAAGAGGAGGGGGAGGAGGAGGAAGAGGAGGAAGAGGAGGAAGAGGAGGAAGAGGGGGAGGAGGAAGAGGATGAGGAGGAAGAGGGTGTGGAGGAAGAGGTTGAGGAGGAAGTGGAGGGAGAGGAGGAGGAGGAAGAGGAGGGGGAGGAGGAGGAGGAAGACGATGAGGAGGAAGAGGAGGAGGAAGAGGATGAGGAGGAAGAGGATGAGGAGGAAGTGGAGGGAGAGGAGGAAGAGGAGGAGGAGGAGAAGGATGTGGAGGAGGAGGAGGGGGAGGAGGAGGAAGAGGAGGAAGAGGAGGGGGAGGAGGAAGAGGATGAGGAGGAAGTGAAGGGAGAGGAGGAAGAGGAAGAGGAGGAGTAGGATGTGGAGGAGGAAGAGGAGGAGGAGGAGAAGGGGGAGGAGGAAGAGGAGCGGGAGGATGAGGAGGTAGAAGAGGAGGAGAAGGATGAGCACGAACAGGAGAAGGAGAATGGAGAAAGAGGACGAGGAGGAGGAGGGAGGAGGAGGAGAAGGAGGAGGGAGAGAAAGTGGAGGAGGAGGAAGAGGATGATGATGGGGAGTTGGAGGAGGAGGAAAGCGGGTTTGAGAGTAGGATGGAGGAAGAGGAGGAAGAGGAGCAGGAGGAGGAAGAGGAGGAGGAAGAGGAGTGGGATGATGAGGATCCGAGATTACAATAGTAACTGACCTCAATGACTCTCAAATGAAGCTAAAGAAAAAGTTAAATCAGTAGAACTATGTTTGTGCGATTTGTGAAGACGTGATAATTTGAGTCAAAATACAGTCCGCAACTGTAGCTGATGCTTAACTTAAGCATTAGCTACAGTTGTGGACTGTATTTTCAGTAAAGACGTTATGTTTTGAAGGTCCCATGACATGCTACCAGGTGTGAGTGTGATTATCCGTTAGAAGCCGTTTGGAAAATCTGGCTCTCATGAAATCATAAGTGGGCGTGTCCTCCTAACGGCTAACCACAATCACACAAGGTGGCATGTCATGGGACCTTTAAAGTCAGTCGCTGCAGTGTCTAGCAGCTTAACCCCGCTCAAATCCAACCATCTTTATTCACTGTGTTTTTCCCAGAAACGAGGGCCTCTGTTTAGAGTTTGATTCCACTCACTGCCCTTGGGCCTGTTGCCAGAGAGAGAGAGAGAGAGTAACGTTACTAGCAAAAACCTTTCCAGTCTAACCACACCGTCTTATCGTCAGATTTAAACAGCTATGGACTTTCATAAGGTCTAAAACAAAGCAATAAATAATAATTGGCACCCCTGTGGTACGAAAATAAGACGGAGAGGTAGCAAAGAAAATGGTGCATTTAAGCGCCAACTATCCTAGGCTACGCTAACTGAGGTTTGGAGGGGAGAGAAATTAGAACGATTTCATTGACAGACGAATCGGAACCAGGCCAAAGACAACACCTGTAATATCGCTAAGGAGGTGTGTGTGTGTGTGAGAGAGAGAGA